>NC_088399.1:53480088-53690088 GCF_034236695.1 Oncorhynchus nerka | reverse complement strand
GTCAAGTATTGTATTTGCGATGTTATCACAGGTGCAGTAAAATACTTGTGTTTCTTGCTCCAACAGTGCAGCAATACCGAACTATACAGAGAAATCCAAAGTATACTATTTAATAAATATCCGAACGAGCCAATGTCAGAGTCCGGAATATAAATATATATGTATATGACGGTGTGTATAGACAGTATGAAAATTATATGAATAGAAAAGGTGTTTACAGTAATAGTTCAATAGGATGAGCCTTGACTAGACTATTTTATACATATGAAATGGGTAAAACAGCATGCAAACATTATTAAAGTGACCAGTGTTCAAGGATTATGTACATAGGGCAGCAGTTTCTATGGTGTAGGGTAGTGTAGTGGTTGGTAGCCAGCTAGTAACAGTGACTAAGTTCAGGGCAGGGTACTGGGTTGAGGCTGGCTAGTGGTGACTATTTAACAGTCTGATGGCCTGAAGAGAGAATCAGTTTTTCAGTCTCTCGGTCCCAGCTTTAATGCACCTGTACTGTCTTTGCCTTATAGATTAAGGCAGGGGTGAACAGGCCGTGGCCCGGTTGACTTATGTCCTTGATAATCTTCTGTGCCTTCCTGTGACATGGTGCTATAGATGTCCTGAAGGGAAGGTAGTGTTTCCCCGGTGATGCGTTGGGCTAACCGCACCACCCTCTGGAGAGCCTCGCAGTTGCGGACAGTGTAATCGCCGTACCAGACGATGATACATTATGACAGGATGCTCTCAATGGTGCATCTGTAGAAGTTTGTGAAGGTCTTAGGGGCCAAGCCACATTTCTTCAGCCTCCTGAGGTTGGACCATTGCAGGTTGTCAATGCCGAGGAACTTAAAGCTTTTCACCCTTTCCACTGTTGCCCTGTCAATGTGGATGGGGTAGTGCTTTCTCTGCTCTCTCCAGAAGTCCACGATCAGCTCCTTCGTTTTGTTGACGTTGAGGGAGAGTTTATTTTTCTGGAACCACTCTGCCAGGGCCCTCACCTCCTCCCTGTAGGCTGTCTTGTCCTTGTTGGTAGTCAGGCCTAACCTGTCTGAAAACCTGATGATTGAGTCGGAGACGTGATTGGCCATGCGGTCATGGTTGAACAGGGAGTTGAGGGGGCTGAGCTGGCGCCCTTGTGGGGCCCCTGTGTTGAGGATCAGAGGTGTTGCTGCCTGCCTTAACCACCTGGGATCAACTAGTCAGGAAGTCCAGGACCCAGTTACATAGCGCAGGGTTCAGACTCAGGGCCCCGAGCTTAGTGATGAGCTTGGAGGGCACTATGGTGTTGAAGGCTGAGCTGTAGTCTATGAACAGCATTCTTAAAAAGATATTCCTCTTGTCCAGAAGGGATAGGGCAGTGTGGAGTGTGATGTCAATTGTGTCATCCGTGGATCTGTTAGGGCGGTATCAAAATTGTAGTGGGTCTAGTGTGTAGGGTAAGGTGGAGGTGATATGATCCTTAACTAGCCTCTCAAAGCACTTCATGATGACATAAGTGAATGCTATGGGTCGATAGTCATTTAGTTCAATTTCCTTCACTTTCTTGGGTACATGAACAGAGGTGGACACCTTGAAGCAAGTGGGTACAACAGACTGGGATAGGGAGAGCTGGAATATGTCCATACACATACAGCCAGCTGGTCTACATTACATTTACATTACATTTAAGTCATTTAGCAGACGCTCTTATCCAGAGCGACTTACAAATTGGTGCATTCACCTTATGACCTCCAGTGGAACAGTAGTGCATCTAAATCTTTTCAGGGGGGGGGGTGAGAGGGATTACTTTATCCTATCCTAGGTATTCCTTAAAGAGGTGGGGTTTCAGGTGTCTCCGGAAGGTGGTGATTGACTCCGCTGTCCTGGCGTCGTGAGGGAGTTTGTTCCACCATTGGGGGGCCAGAGCAGCGAACAGTTTTGACTGGGCTGAGCGGGAACTGTACTTCCTCAGTGGTAGGGAGGCGAGCAGGCCAGAGGTGGATGAACGCAGTGCCCTTGTTTGGGTGTAGGGCCTGATCAGAGCCTGGAGGTACTGAGGTGCCGTTCCCCTCACAGCTCCGTAGGCAAGCACCATGGTCTTGTAGCGGATGCGAGTGCATACAGTGCCTTGCGAAAGTATTCGGCCCCCTTGAACTTTGCAACCTTTTGCCACATTTCAGGCTTCAAACATAAAGATATAAAACTGTATTTTTTTGTGAAGAATCAACAACAAGTGGGACACAATCATGAAGTGGAACGACATTTATTGGATATTTCAAACTTATTTAACAAATCCAAAACTGAAAAATTGGGCGTGCAAAATTATTCAGCCCCCTTAAAGTTAATACTTTGTAGCGCCACCTTTTGCTGCGATTACAGCTGTATGTCGCTTGGGGTATGTCTCTATCAGTTTTGCACATCGAGAGACTGACATTTTTTCCCATTCCTCCTTGCAAAACAGCTTGAGCTCAGTGAGGTTGGATGGAGAGCATTTGTAAACAGCAGTTTTCAGTTCTTTCCACAGATTCTCGATTGGATTCAGGTCTGGACTTTGACTTGGCCATTCTAACACCTGGATATGTTTATTTTTGAACCATTCCATTGTACATTTAGCTTTATGTTTTGGATCATTGTCTTGTTGGAAGACAAATCTCCGTCCCAGTCTCTGGTCTTTTGCAGACTCCATCAGGTTTTCTTCCAGAATGGTCCTGTATTTGGCTCCATCCATCTTCCCATCAATTTTAACCATCTTCCCTGTCCCTGCTGAAGAAAAGCAGGCCCAAACCATGATTCTGCCACCACCATGTTTGACAGTGGGGATGGTGTATTCAGGGTGATGCGCTGTGTTGCTTTTACGCCAAACATAACATTTTGCATTGTTGCCAAAAAGTTCAATTTTGGTTTCATCTGACCAGAGCACCTTCTTCCACATGTTTGGTGTCTCCCAGGTGGCTTGTGGCAAACTTTAAACGACACTTTTTATGGATATCTTTAAGAAATGGCTTTCTTCTTGCCAGTCTTCCATAAAGGCCAGATTTGTGCAATATACGACTGATTGTTGTCCTATGGACAGAGTCTCCCACCTCAGCTGTAGATCTCTGCAGTTCATCCAGAGTGATCATGGGCCTCTTGGCTGCATCTCTGATCAGTCTTCTCCTTGTATGAGCTGAAAGTTTAGAGGGACGGCCAGGTCTTGGTAGATTTGCAGTGGTCTGATACTCCTTCCATTTCAATATTATCGCTTGCACAGTGCTCCTTGGGATGTTTAAAGCTTGGGAAATCTTTTTGTATCCAAATCCGGCTTTAAACTTCTTCACAACAGTATCTCGGACCTGCCTGGTGTGTGCCTTGTTCTTCATGATGCTCTCTGCGCTTTTAACGGACCTCTGAGACTATCACAGTGCAGGTGCATTTATACGGAGACTTGATTACACACAGGTGGATTGTGTTTATCATCATTAGTCATTTAGGTCAACATTGGATCATTCAGAGATCCTCACTGAACTTCTGGAGAGAGTTTGCTGCACTGAAACCAAAGGGGCTGAATAATTTTGCACGCCCAATTTTTCAGTTTTTGATTTCTTAAAAAAGTTTGAAATATCCAATAAACGTCGTTCCACTTCATGATTGTGTCCCACTTGTTGTTGATTCTTCACAAAAAAATACAGTTTTATATCTTTATGTTTGAAGCCTGAAATGTGGCAAAAGGTTGCAAAGTTCAAGGGGGCCGAATACTTTCGCAAGGCACTGTACGTTTTTTCAAGATTAATGATGAGAAGTGAATCATCCAACCCATTGGGTATCTCACTGCACCCCCATATCCCATGTCTTGAAATATGCAGACAGATGGATTTAAAGTATGTAATACTTCTGGCAGCCACCTTTTTAGCTCCGCCCACAACTTCTGGACTTCTTAGCGTTCCCAGAAAGCATGGATTATTGAGTCATTATTGGTTTTACACTTAAGACATGACTCTGTCATCGCACTGTAGAATATTCTAAGAGATTGTCAGTTGGATAAGCTCTCTGCAAGGTTTTGTATATCTTCCCTATCGCATGAACATCCTTCTCTGACTCAAACAATAATCCCTCAAGGTTGCCCTGATGTCCAAAATATTTTAAATCGATATTACTTCATGTGTAAGTTTGAAGTTGCATGTATTTGAAACTATCTACATAGGTCAGTCCAAAATTACATTTTAATTATGTTATGGAAATCAATGTAGTTCCTGTTACCAAGTAATTTACGGTTTCTATGGCTTCAGTTTTCAATGTGGACCAATTTATCTGTGAATTCTGAAAAGCTATCCAAGGATTGTTCCATAAGGTTGTGTTTTTAGGAAGGGATATTGCTTCTTGTAGAATGTGTTTCATTTTCTTCCATATTGTTATAGTGTTCGTAACTTGGGCTCCCGAGTGGCGCAGAGGTCTAAGGCGCTGCATCTCAGTGCAAGAAGCGTCACTAGATTGAAACCAGGCTGTATCACATCCGGCCGTGATTGGAAGTCCCATAGGGCGGCGCACAATTGGCCCAGCGTCGTCCACGATAGGCTGTCATTGTAAATAAGAATTTGTTCTTAACTTCTTCGAGATAGGGGGCGCTCTTTTAATTTTTGGATAAAAAACGTTCCCGTTTTAAACAAGATATTTTGTCACGAAAATATGCTCGACTATGCATGTAATTGACAGCTTTGGAAAGAAAAAACTCTGACGTTTCCAAAACTGCAAAGATATTGTCTGTGAGTGCCCCAGAACTAATGCTACAGGCGAAACCAAGATGAAGTTTCATACAGGAAATGCCCCAGATTCTGAAGGCGCTGTGTTCCAATGTCTCCTTATATGGCTGTGAATGCGTCAGGAATGAGCCTGCCCTTTGTGTCGTTTCTCCAAGGTGTCTGCAGCATTGTGACGTATTTGTAGGTGTCACGTTCTGACCTTAATTTCCTTTGTTTTGTATTTATTTAGTATGGTCAGGGCGTGAGTTGGGTGGGTTGTCTATGTTTGTTTTTCTAGGTTTTGGGAATTTCTATGTTTCGGCCTAGTATGGTTCTCAATCAGAGGCAGGTGTCATTAGTTGTCTCTGATTGAGAATCATACTTAGGTAGCCTGGGTTTCACTGTGTGTTTGTGGGTGATTGTTTCTGTGTTTGTTCGCCACACGGTACTGTTTCGGTTTTGTTCACGTTTATTGTTTTGTATTCATTGAGTGTTCAGTTCATGTTTTTAAATAAACAACCATGGACACTTACCACGCCGCATCTTGGTCCGATCCTTGCTACACCTCCTCTTCAGACGAAGAGGAGGAAAACCCTTACAGTAGGCATATCATTGGAAGATTGACCATAAGAGACTACATTTACCAGGTGTCCGCCCGGTGTCCTGTGTCGAAATTATTGCGTAATCTTTAGGTCCATGCGCGTTCCATTTCTTCAGAAGAGAAAGTCAACTGCCACGATGGATTTATCGTCGATAGATATGTGAAAAACACCTTGAGGATTGATTCTAAACATCGGTTTGCCATGTTTCTGTCGATATATGGAGTTAATTTGGAAAAAAGTTCGCGTTTTAATGACTTAATTTTCGTTTTTTTTCTTACCCAAATGTGATGAAGAAGACGGAGCGATTTGTCAACACAAATAATATTTTTGTAAAAACTGAACATTTGCTATCTAACTGAGTCTCCTCATTGAAAACATCTGAAGTTCTTCAAAGGTAAATGATTTTATTTGAATGTTTTTCTGGTTTTTGTGAAAATGTTGCATGCTGAATGTCAGGCATAATCCTATGCTAGGCTATCAATACTGTTACACAAATGCTTGTTTTGCTATGGTTGAGAAGCATATTTTTGAAAATCTGAGATGACAGTGTTGTTAACCTCTTCAGTCGACCCTCTACTTTTTTGAACATTCTGTTAAAAATCGCGCAACATTTCAGTGCCCTGCTACTCATGCCAGGAATATAGTATATGCATTTGCTTAGTCTGTGTGGATAGAAAACACTCAGACGTTTAAAAAACTGGTTAAATCACTGCTGTGGCTTTACCAGAACGGCATTTACATCGAAAAGCACAGGAAAAACTGATCACTGAAAATGGGGAAAATATATCCATGCGCTACTTGAACCCATTGATAAACGTGAACCACAATTAATTGACTGAGGTTGCAGTACCTACAGCTTCCACAGGGTGTCTAGAGTCTTGTCATTTCCCTTCGAGTTTTTTCTTGGTCAAACACATACAGGACACCGTATCTAATCCGGTCTAGGACCGGATATTTTCGTTGAGTTTCTAGCCGGACATTTTTCCAGACGGACAGCTAATGATCTTTACATCGCCTCCTGATTAATTTTATCGCTTATTAACGTTTACTAATACCTAAAGTTGCATTACAAACGTATTTCGAAGTGTTTTGTGAAAGTTTATCGTCGACTTTTTGAATTTTAAAAAATGACGTTACGTTTTGAAACAATGTTTTTTAGTTTATCACACAGTCTACATATAACGATATCTAGGCTTTATATGGACCGATTTAATCGAAATAAAGACCCAAATAGTGTTTATGGGACATCTAGGAGTGCCAACAAAGAAGATGGTGAAAGGTAATGAATGTTTTCTATTTTATTGTGCGGTTTGTGTAACGCCGAAATGCTAATTATTTTGTTTACGTCCCCTGTGGGTCTTTTGGGGTGTTGCATGCTATCAGATAATAGCTTCTCATGCTTTCGCCGAAAAGCATTTTAAAAATCTGACTTGTTGCCTGGATTCACAACGAGTGTAGCTTTAATTCAATACCCTGCATGTGTATTTTAATGAACTTTTGAGTTTTAACTAATACTATTAGCATTTAGCGTAGCGCATTTGCATTTCCAGAGCTCTAGTTGGGACGCAAGCGTCCCGAGTAGAAGCAACAGGTTAACAAAAGGCTAAGCTTGAGAGCAAATAGATTTATTTCATTTCATTTGTGATTTTCATGAATAGTTAACGTTGCGTTATGCTAATGAGCTTGCGGATAGATTTACACAATCCTGGATACAGGTTTTTTTCGTAGATAAACGTGATGCAGAAAAGGAGCGATTTGTCCTAAACAAATCATCTTTTTTGTAAAAACTGAACATTTGCTATCTGAGAGTCTTCTCATTGAAAACATCTGAAGTTCTTCAAAGGTAAATGATTTTATTTGAATGCTTTTCTGGTTTTTGTGAAAATGTTGCATGCTGAATGTCAGGCATAATCCTATGCTAGGCTATCAATACTGTTACACAAATGCTTGTTTTGCTATGGTTGAGAAGCATATTTTGAAAATCTGAGATGACAGTGTTGTTAAAAAAATCTAAGCTTGAGAGCTAGCATATTGATTTCATTTCATTTGCGATTTCCATGAATAGTTAACGTTGCGTTATGGTAATGAGCTTGAGGCTGTATTCACGATCCTGGATCCGGGATGGCTCGTCGCAACAGGTTAACCGACTTGCCTAGTTAAATGAAGATTTTATAAATAAATACAACAATTTCAAAGATTTTACTAGGTTACAGTTCATATAAGGAAATCAAGTCAATTGAAAGAAATGCATTAGGCCCTAATCTATGGATTTCACATTCCTGGGAATACAGATATGCATCTGTTAGTCACAAATACCTTTAAAAAAAGGTAGATGTGTGGATCAGAAAACCAGTCAGTATCATGAAGTGTAACACATTTCTTCGCATAAATTTGATCAGGCTGTTGATTGTGGCCTGTGGAATGTTGTCCCACTCCTCTTCAATGGCTGTGCGAAGTTGATTGATATTGGTGGGAGCTGGAGCATGTTATCGTCATGTTGTCGTACAAATCAATCCAGAGCATCCCAAACATGCTCAGGATGATGAGAATGCAGATGAGCTTCACTGAGACAGTTTGTGACAGTTTGTGCAGAAATTCTTTGGTTGCGCACACCCACAGTTTCCTCAGCTGTCCAGGTGGCTGGTCTCAGATGATCCTGCAGGTGAAGAAGCTGGATGTGGAGGTCCTGGGCTGGCATGGTTACATGTTTGCGGTTGTAAAGCCGGTTGAACGTACTGCCAAATTCTCTAAAAATGACATTGGAGGTGGCTTATGGTAGAGAAATGAACATGGAATTCTCTGACAACAGCTCTGATGGACATTTCTGCAGTCAGCATGCCATCTCTAGCATTGTGTTGTGTGGTAAAACTGCACATTTTAAAGTGTCCTTTTATTGTCTCCAGCACAAGGTGCCCCTGTGTAATGATAATGTTTTTTAATCAGATTATTGATATGCTACACCTGTCAGGTGGATGGATTATGTTGTCAAATTAGAAATGCTCAATAACAGGAATGTAAACAAATTTGTGCACAACATTTTAGAGAAATAGGCTTTTGGGAATATGGAATATCTCTGGAATATTTTATTTCAGCACATGAAACATGGGACCAACACTTTACATGTTGTATTTATATTTTTGTTCAGTATAGCTTTATCCTTTGAAAATAGACACGTAAAACAATTCTGGGGATGAGCATGCATGTCTTCAATATGTACCAATTGTTCCTCTTTAGTGCATTTAATTATATATCATAAGTAAAAGCCGTGTGTAGCAAGTTGATAAAATTCTAAAATTCAAAAAAAAAAAGTTGAAACCACCCCCAGACTTAGGAAGATGTACATCTTTCCTTTTCATTCTATACATTTTATTTGCCCATATAAATCTGTTACGACAGAGTATACTTTTTTAAAGAATATCTTTGGTGGGGTAATTGGTATTACCAAAAAATATATACAAAAAGTTTAGCAGCCATGCCATTCTAAAGAGATGTATTCTACCTGTAAGATTTATAGGAAGATTTTTCCATTTAATTAGATCTGCTTGCATATTTTTGAGTAATGGAATGACGTGTGTCTGTTCTCACTTATTTAGCATCCAAAGTATTTAAAAAATGTTGTGCCCCACTTAAAAAAAGTTTTTTTAATACATTTTTTTATTGCCATTATTTAGTGTGTTTTTTTTACGTTCAGTTTAAATCATGAGATTTTTGTGTATTGTAAAATATTTTTTTGTAATGGGGGCATTGACTTTTCAGTATTGGTCAAGTATATCAGGAAATCATCTGCAAACAAGTTTAGTTTATATTCATGTTTACCAATACTGAGTGAGACCTGTTACGTTTGGGTCCTGTCATATTTTTTCTCTAAGCTGTTCAAATGCCAGTGCAAACAGGAGGGGGGAGAGGGGACATCCCTGTCTTGTGACCCTTTCTCATTGGTTTGGATGAGTTCTAATCCTCACAGTGGGAACAACATCCTTTATGCACTTCCTGATTAATTCAGTCACCGAGTTAGTGTATACGTCAATACTATTCTCAGAGGCAAGCCAAAACATATCCCAGTCCGTGCACTCAAAATGATCTTGAATCATAGATTCCGATTGGTGACACCAATATTGAACAGTACTTCCTGTTTAAGTTTGTGCCTAAAGGAGGAGGGGAGCAAAATGGAGCCATGATCTGATTTGCTGAAAAGAGGGCAGGGAAGGGCCTTGTAGCAGTCCTAATCCTCAAAAGTAGCTCATGAGTAGGTCATGATTTTTGTTGATAACTTTGGTACCATTTTCCTTATATTTCCTTTATTAAAGTCCCCATCTACAATAAATGCGGCCTCAGGATATGCAGTTTCTAGTTTGCACAAAGTCCAGTGTAGTTCCTTGAGAGCCATTGTGGTGTCGACTTGGTGAGGAATATACACTGCCATGACAATGACCAAAGATAATTTTCTCAGGAGGTAATGTGGTCAGAATTTGATCGTGAGGTATTCAAGATCGGAGAACAAAAGGACTTGCGTTCCTGTATGATACCACAATCACACCATAAGTAGTTCATCATGAAACATCCACTTCCATTATTACCTACAGCTGAAAATAACTTTGGGATGTTAGATCGACGATCACTCACAAGGATTTTGACTAGAAATTCAAGTACCCTGAATTTGATCCTTTGTTTGAACTTCCCGAAGCAACTATATTCATCGCAGGGGCTGCTCCAAGATGCAATCTACCACTTCCGAGTAATATTAATCCCTTACGTTCAGTCCCTGGACAAAAAAGTACACAAGTTCAGGGCGAGGATCTCCATCCAGAGAGACATCAAGGACTGTAACATACTATGCTTCAGGGAATAATGGCTCTCTCCGGATATACTCTCCCCTTCCATTCAGCCAGCGGGGTTCTCCGTTGAGCGTACAGGAAGAAAGGGAAAAGGTGAGAGGAGGAGAGCACGTAGATGCGAGAAGAAATTTTACAACTCAAATAAGATTCAAGGTTGCTCTGATGCCCGAAATATTTCAAATCGAAATTTCATGATTTGTAACTTTGAAGTTGCATGTATTTGAAACTATCTACATTGGTCAGTCCAGAATTACTTTTTAATTATGTAATGGAAATCAATGTATTTCCCGTTACCAAGTAATATGCGATTTCTATGCCTTTAGTTTTCCATGTGGACCAATTTATCTGTGAATTCTGAATAGCTCTCCAAAGATTGTTCAATAAGGAAGTGATATTGGTTCTTGTAGAATATGTTTCATTTTCTTCCATATTGTTATAGTGTTCTTAACTATGAAGTTGTTGATGTTCTTACACTGAACAAAAATATAAACCAACATGCAACATTTTAAGGTTCATATTAGGAAATCAGTCAATTGAAATAAATTCATTAGGCCCTAATATATGGATTTCACATGACTGGAAATAGAGATATGCATATCTTTAAAAAAAGATAGGGGCGTGGATCAGAAAATCAGTCAGTATCTGGAGTGACCACCATTTGCCTCATGCAGTGTGACACATCTCCTTTGCGTAGAGTTGATCAGGCCAATTTCTTACATGTGAAACTGCAAATGTGATTTCACATGATCGTTTTTTTATGTGTACTTGCAGTTCACATGTTCTATTTACTGTCTATGTTGTGGCTAGTACACAGAGAGGACAACATTTCGGTAGACAGACAGGAGGACACCTTGTTAAAGTTACGTTATCACATCTCAGAACCACGCTCTGTTGGCCCTTTGTCTGTCTGTCTGCAACCTTGGGCACACCATAACATCTCCCATACCCTGCAATACAGAATTTATATTTTCCTAGCAACGACGACCTGTCAAGAGGCAAGTGCATTTAACCCAGGGTTAATTATAGGATAACAGCACCAGGTCCTGTAATAGGCATTTCTGACTGTAGCCTGTAGTGTTCAGTGTGACACAGTATGGGGTGTGTGCTGCTCTCTTATGCAATTTATGATTCACTATTGAGGGGAATGGAATCGCCCCTGCCTGCCTGTGTTTTATACAGCATTAACTAGCTAGCCCCTTCCCATCCATGGGCGGATGGAGAACGGAGGTAATTTCACTCAGATATTTTTATATAGCAAGTAAAAAGCTCTTCCAGCTCCCTAAGTCTTTAACACACACACACAGCTTACTGCCTACTTTAGACTCAAGGGTGGCAAACTAGGGGAGGGAGGGAGAGAGAAAATGAAAGACAGAGTAGAGAGAGAGGGGGGATAGAGAGATGGAGGGAGAGAAATATCTAGATTAGCTTCTTCTATACAAATGTATTGCAGACACCTTTAAACTCTGACCTTCGATTGATCACCTGATCAGACAATGGTCTCCCCTCCTGTCACTCCCCAGAGGCTGTAGTGTGTTGTTTTCTTTCTCCCATCAGCCAACCAGCTGCCAGTGTGTATAGCCTAGTCGTGTATAGCCTAGCTCGTGTATGGAGCTCTTTCCAACACAGGACCTAATTACAGGCACACGGCAACAGATTTAGCCGGGATGCTAACCAGAACGGAGGAGGCAGAAGGGAGGGTGCAGTTGGAAATTCGCGGCTGGACGAGAGCTTCACAAGAGTGGACCGCAGAGAAGAGGGGGCGGCTATTTCAGGATCCGCCGCTCTCATTATTTATCATAGTTTGAGCCTCTCTGCACGGCGCTACAACCTACAATTGACTGGGTGCAGATGGGCAGGCAGGGCGGCCTCCCTCCCTCCCTCTGTACTCCCCAACCCAACCAAGGCCGGTGTAGAACCCACCCACTCCTCATCTCAGCCCTCAGCCCCACTGCCAGATCTGTCTGTGCAACATCGTCCCAACCTCACCTAACACTGGTGAATAACATTACAACCAGATAAATCTTTGCCCCACCTCCCCTAATAGGCTTACACAATACACCAAACAACTGCTTTGCAGAACAATACTTCATTGTCAATACAAACCCAACCATATACAGTAAGTAACACTACAGTGTCAGTGGTCTGCATAAGAGTCAAGGAATACAGTTCCAATACACTGTAAAAAAATATAAAAAAATAATAATATATATATATATATATATAAGAATAACAATAATTAAGGAGCAGCAGTAAATAACAAAAACGGGCTATATACAGGGGATACAGGTACAGAGTCAATGTGGCGGCACCGGTAATTGAGGTAATATGTACATGTAGGTAGAGTTATTCAAGTGACTGTGCATAGATAATAACAGAGAGTAGCAGCAAAGTAGAAGAGGGTGGGGGGCAATGCAGATAGGGTTTCCATTTGACTAGCTGTTCAGGAGTCGTATGGCTTAGGGGTAGAAGCTGTTTAGAAGCCTCTTGGACCTAGATGTGGAGCTCAGGTACCGCTTGCCGTGTGGTAGCAGAGAGAACAGTCTATAACTAGGGTGGCTGGAGACTTTGACAATTTGTAGGGCCTTCCTCTAACACGGCCTGGTATAGAGGTCCTGGATGGCAGGAAGCTTGGCCCCAATGATGTACTGGGCCGCATTTTTTTTCCACCTTTATTTAAACAGGTAGGCTAGTTGAGAACAAGTTCTCATTTACAACTGCGACCTGGCCAAGATAAAGCATAGCAGTGTGAACAGACAACAACACAGAGTTACACATGGAGTAAACAATAAACAAGTCAATAATACAGTAGAAAGAAAAAAATAGTCTATATACATTGTGTACAAAAGGCATGAGGAGGTAGGCGGATAATTACAATTTTGCAGATTAACACTGGAGTGATAAATGATCAGATGGTCATGTGCAGGTAGAGATACTGGTGTGCAAAAGAGCAGAAAAGTAAATAAATATAAACAGTATGGGGATGAGGTAGGTAAATTGGGTTGGCTATTTACCGATGGACTATGTACAGCTGCAGCGATCGGTTAGCTGCTCAGATAGCAGATGTTTGAAGTTGGTGAGGGAGATAAAAGTCTCCAACTTCAGCGATTTTTGCAATTCATTCCAGTCACAGGCAGCAGAGAACTGGAAGCAAAGACGGCCAAATGAGGTGTTGGCTTTAGAGATGATCAGTGAGATACACCTGCTGGAGCACGTGCTACTGGTGGGTGTTGCCATCGTGACCAGTGAACTGAGATAAGGCAGAGCTTTACCTAGCATGGACTTGTAGATGACGAGGGCCAGCCGACTAGAGCATACAGGTCGCAGTGGTGGGTGGTATAATGTGCTTTAGTAACAAAACGGATGGCAATGTGATAAACTGCATCCAGTTTGCTGAGTAGAGTATTGGAAGCTATTCTGTAGATGACATCGCCGAAGTCGAGGATCGGTAGGATAGTCATTTTTACTAGGGTAAGTTTGGCGGCGTGAGTGAAGGAGGCTTTGTTGCGGAATAGAAAGCCGACTCTAGATTTGATTTTAGATTGGAGATGTTTGATGTGAGTCTGGAAGGAGAGTTTACAGTCTAGCCAGACACCTAGGTACTTATAGATGTCCACATATTCTAGGTCGGAACCATCCAGGGTGGTGATGCTAGTCGGGCGTGCGGGTGCAGGCAGCGAATGGTTGAAAAGCATGCATTTGGTTGTACTAGCGTTTAAGAGCAGTTGGAGGCCACGGAAGGAGTGTTGTATGGCATTGAAGCTTGTTTGGAGGTTAGATAGCACAGTGTCCAAGGAAGTGCCAGAAGTATACAGAATGGTGTCGTCTGTGTAGAGGTGGGTCAGGGAATCGCCCGCAGCAAGAGCAACATCATTGATATATACAGAGAAAAGAGTCGGCCCGAGATTTGAACCCTGTGGCACCCCCATAGAGACTGCCAGAGGACCGGACAACATGCCTTCCGATTTGACACACTGAACTCTGTCTGCAAAGTAGTTGGTGAACCAGGCAAGGCAGTCACTAGAAAAATCGAGGCTACTTAGTCTGCCGATAAGAATATGGTGATTGACAGAGTCGAAAGCCTTGGCAAGGTCTGCACAGTACTGTCTTTTATCGATGGCGGTTATGATATCGTTTAGTACCTTGAGCGTGGCTGAGGTGCACCCGTGACTGGCTCTGAAACCAGATTGCACAGCGGAGAAGGTACGGTGGGATTCGAGATGGTCAGTGATCTGTTTGTTGACTTGGCTTTGGAAGACCTTAGATAGGCAGGGCAGGATGGATATAGGTCTGTAACAGTTTGGGTCCAGGGTGCCTCTTTGAAGAGGGGGATGACTGCGGCAGCTTTCCAATCCTTGGGGAAATCAGACGATATGAAAGAGAGGTTGAACAGGCTGGTAATAGGGGTTGCGACAATGGCGGCGGATAGTTTCAGAAATAGAGGGTCCAGATTGTCAAGCCCAGCTGATTTGTACGGGTCCAGGTTTTGCAGCTCTTTCAGAACATCAGCTATCTGGATTTGGGTAAAGGAGAAGCTGGGGAGGCTTGGGCGAGTAGCTGCGGGGGGGGGGGGGGGGGGAGCTGTTGGCCGAGGATGGAGTAGCCAGGAGGAAGGCATGGCCAGCCGTTGAGAAATGCTTGTTGAAGTTTTCGATAATCATGGATTTATCGGTGGTGACCGTGTTACCTAGCCTCAGTGCAGTGGGCAGGTGAGGCAGTGATCGCTGAGATCCTGGTTGAAGACAGCGGAGGTGTATTTGGAGGGCCAGTTGTTCAGGATAATGTCTATGAGGATGCCCTTGTTTACAGATTTAGGGTTGTACCTGGTGGGTTCCTTGATGATTTGTGTGAGATTGACTGCATCTAGCTTAGATTGTAGTACTGCCGGGGTGTTAAGCATATCCCAGTTTAGGTCACCTAACAGAACAAACTCTGAAGCTAGATGGGGGGGCGATCAATTCACAAATGGTGTCCAGGGCGCAGCTGGGAGCTGAGGGGGGTCGGTAGCAGGCGGCAACAGTGAGAGACTTATTTCTGGAGAGAGTAATTTTTAAAATTAGTAGTTCAAACTGTTTGGGTATGGACCTGGAAAGTAAGACATTACTTTGCAGGCTATCTCTGCAGTAGACTGCAACTCCTCCCCCTTTGGCAGTTCTATCTTGACGGAAAATGTTATAGTTGGAAAATGTTATAGTTGGGTATGGAAATCTCAGAATTTTTGGTGGCCTTCCTAAGCCAGGATTCAGACACGGCAAGGACATCAGGGTTGGCAGAGTGTGCTAAAGCAGTGAGTAAAACAAACTTAGGGAGGAGGCTTCTGATGTTGACATGCATCACCCGTGGAACAGAGGAGGAGTAGCATGAGGGTGCGGCTAAAGGCTATCAAAACTGGTCGCCTAGAGCGTTGGGGACAAAGAATAAAAGGAGCAGATTTCTGGGCATGGTAGAATATATTCAGGGCATAATGCGCAGACAGGGGTATGGTGGGGTGCGGGTACAGCGGAGGTAAGCCCAGGCACTGGGTGATGATAAGAGAGGTTGTATCTCTGGACATGCTAGTTGTAATGGGTGAGGCCCTTTGGTAGGATATATGTGCTTTCTGTTCTTCCCATTTATTTTCCAGCGATTGAACGTTAGCTAGCAGGATGGAAGGCAACGGCAGATTAGTCACTCGTCGCCTGATCCTCACAAGGCACCCTGATCTTTTTCCATGAAATCTCAGTTTCCTTCTCCAGCGAATGACGGGGATCTGGGCTTGGTCGGGTATCTCTAGTAAATCCCTCCCATCCGACTCATTGAAGAAAAAATCTTCATCTAATACAAGGTGAGTAATGGCAGTTCTGATGTCCAGAATGTCTTTTTGGGTCATAAGAGACAGTAGCAGCAACATTATGTACAAAACAAGTTATGAACAATGCAAAAAACAAACAAAATAGCATGGTTGGTTAAGAGCCGATAAGACGGCAGCCATCCCCTCTGGTACCATCATTTACAGGATGTGCTCACTTTGGATTCCAATAGGAATTTCACATGACTTTAAAAGACAGCATAATGTGAATTGCAGGCTTGATATGGCCAGTAAAACCAGGAGTTTCATACAAATGTGTTAGTGTGTAACTACACCTTCAAAGTCCTTATGATATATGCAGTGTATTGTCATAAGGAGCTTAATTTTAAAGATGACATATTCATTAAGACACTCACTTGGTAAAGGCTACAGTACTGAAAACCATTGCAGTCATGGGTGGTAACTACAATTCACTCAAAAGGTAAGACACACTGGGAAATATTTATGAGTTCATAATAGACGAATGACAGTCATGCCCAGAGCAGAGTAGAGCTCACCCATGGGCTCCACCACTACCACCCACCATGTCCTCTATACAGCTGCTCTCAATGTAGCAACCCCCCCCCCCCCCCCACCAGGTTTTCTTACTTTCAGGCTCTCCATGACTTCCTCTTTGCAGCTGTATTTTCATTCTTTCCCTCTTGCAGTAGGGATCTTTCAACAGCTTACTCATGACATTAGCCGTCACAGTGTAGAAAGTGCCATATATTATGAAAATAAAAATGTACAATGTAGAATCATAATTCTGAATCACAATAAATTGCTATACGCTTATATTGGAAAGTGTTGGTCCCATGTTTTATGAGCTGAAGTAAAAGATCTCAGAAATGTTCCATGCTCACAAAATTCTGCCGATATTCTGTGCACAAATTTGTTAACATCCCTGTTAGTGATCATTTCTCCTTTGCCAATATAATCCATCCACCTGACAGGTGTGGCATGTCAATATGTTGATTTAAACAGCATGATCATTACACAGGTGCACCTTGTGCTGGGGACAATAAAAGGCTCTAAAATGTTCAGTTTTGTCACTCAACATAATGCCACAGATGTCTTGAATTTTGAGGGAACATGCAATTGGCATTCTGACGGCAGGATAGGCCACCAGAGCTGTTGCCAGAGAATTGAATGTTCTTTTCACTACCATAAGCCGCCTCCAACGTTGTTTTAGCGAATTTGTCAGTACATACAACCAGCCTCACAACCGCAGACCACGTGTATGGTGTTGTGTGGGAGAGTGGTTTGCTGATGTCAATGTTGTGAACAGAGTGTCCCATGCTGGCGGTGGGGTTATGGTATGGGCAGGCATAAGCTATGGATCCTGAGGCCCATTGTCATGCCATTCATCCGCCACCATCACCTCATGTTTCAGCATGATAATGCACGGCCCTATGTTACAAGGATCTGTACACAATTTCTGGGAGCCGGAAATATCCCAGTTCTTCCATGGCCTGCATACTCACCAGACACCCATTGAGCATGTTTGGGATGCTCTGGATAAAGGTGTACACAGCGTGTTCCAGTTCTCGCGCAGCCATTGAAGAGGAGTGGGACAACATTCCACAGGCCACAATCAACAGCCTGATCAACTCTACGTGAAGGAGATGTGTTGCACTGCGTAAGTAAAATGTTCACACCCGATACTGACTGGTTTTCTGATCCACACCCTTACCTTTCTTTAATAAGGTATATATGACCAACAGATGCATATCTGTACTCCCAGTAATTAATTTTTATTTCAAATGTGTGATTTTCCTTTTACTGTAAGTAAAATCTTTGAAATTGTTGCATGTAGCTTTAATATTTTTGCTCAGTATGGAAGGTTATTCCACTGTCTCTCCCCCCTCCCAAAAAGGGTTCTGCATGGATCCCGAAAGGGTTCTATCTGTAACCAAAAAGGGTTCTCCTATGGGGAAAGCCACAGTTCCTTTTTAGGTTCTAGACAGCACCTTTGTTTCTAAGAGAGCAGGCTGCACCAGTGTTAGATAGATAGACCAAGATACTGTATGTTGGTCGGACAGGCCAACCAACTAGAATCACTCCTCTTTCCTCTTATCATACACCTTCTTTATTGGTTACACATCCTCTCACAGTTATTTTTCCTGAAATAACTGTGTGAATACTTAGAAACTACAGCATTTACATGGAAATTGTGATTTAATCAAGATTATCAACAAGAACATAAAACTGACTCACAGAATCCAGATCATGCCAACGGTTGACATCAGCTTAGATTATGCTACCCCAGTCTTTCAAATCTTTCATCCTTCAGAGAGAAAATGTCATTTTCAGTTACTAACCCGCCCACCTACCTTCAGAGTCAGTTAGCCATCAGATGCAATTGAGCTTGCAGTTAGACAAGTTTGCTTGAACCTTATTTGGGGAAAGACCACTATCCCCCCATGAGACAGACAGATAGACACAGGTGGGTTAGAAATAACAAAATTAGCAGATCATTTTGTTCCAGTGGAAACCAATCACATCTAGATAATGATGAAGATAACGATAACCCCCTGCCTCACCTTAGAAGTACCGCCCACCAGCCTGTAGCTCAGCACTCATATCTCTGATGACAGCATGCTAGGCAGGATGGGAAATAAGGAGTGGGAGGGATCCTGACCTGACAAAGCTCAGGGCCCTGATTGTGCGGTGTGTGTGTGTGCACGGTGTGTGTGTGTGTGTGTGTGTGTGTGTGTGTGTGTGTGTCTCCATCAACCGACCGGCGGCTCCATCTCGATCGATAGGAACTCTTTAAATTGTATGTAAAACTCTCCCTGCCTGATGAACCCATGTGAACCTGTTGAGTCTCATAAACTTATTGTACAGATTGTACATTGTGGTGTTACTTTGCGTGGAACAACTTACTGCAACTAGTGGAACTCACCAAACCCCCCCCCCACCCCCACACACCTGGGCTTCAGGCAATTAGGTTCATTAAAGAAAGTATAGGTTTCTGTAGTCTACATCCGTAATTGGCAATTTCAGAGTTATGAGACTGTTACTTGAAAAATAGTCAACAATGAGTTTAATTTTACTGTATCTACGGTAGGCATATCTATAGTTACAGGATACAATATACTGTATAAATAAAAGCCATAAATGACACTTCAATCAGTCCATCTCCGAGGGCATTTACTCCTGCCCATAGGCATAACAGGGGGCATAACAGGGCATACTGGGTCTTACTGAAGAGGCAGAAGATTTACTCACACCAATACATATTATGTGAAGTGAATGTACGCACTGTACATTTTTGAAAACGTTTTAAATGAATTAATGTATTTCTTAATAATGTCAATCACTTTTAGATTTGAAATTATCTTTTTTTTTTTGCTTTTAAATAATGTACCTAATTTTGTGTGCTAGATAAGAGAAGGAAAATTATATTATATTGTTCCACTACCTGTGCAATTCAACCCCCAAAAAAGTATACACCCACGGTTTGTTTTGGCCAGAACTATGAGCTTTAGAATAACCTCAACCTCCACATAGACCCACCCGTGACATTATGTTAGCTTTAAGATAAATAGAAGTGAGGATGTTGGGTTAGATTTCTCACACTGCACACATAACCCCTCATCACACGGGACTGGGACACAAACCAGAGCTGACACTACAACATTCCTAGTAAAAAAAAACTATAAAATCCTATATTCTCACAATCCTATAGGATTTTGTGTCACCTTTATCAGAATCCTATTGGAATCCTAACGGGCTACTTTTTGCTTAAGGGAAATTAAAAGTAATCCAATTGGATTCTATAGGTTTTTGATGTCAGAATCAAATTATTTAAAAATAAATCTTAATTGAACACATTAAATTGTATTTTGTTGTAATTTGTTCAAGTACAAGACAACATTTATTGATCAGAAACAACAGTTCCATATTCATTTCTGGTTTATTCACCACCACAATATAGAAATGATTAAAGGCTGTAATCCATTTGCATTATGACCACCAGTACAGTCCCATGTGTCCACTGTCCACCTTCATGTCTAAGAGGTTTGGAGGGTAGAGTGTACATTAGGAGGATAAATCCTTTAGAATTTAATAATGGACTCTGAAACTTGTTGGGTGACAAGACCATTTACACTTTCTTGTTTTGTCGCATAAACTGAAATTGAAAGAATAATTTGATTTTTACCATCCAGGAAATGGTGGAGGGATTTCTACATAGTGCATCTTTAATGCAAATATCAATATAATTCCTAAAGAAAAAAATTATAGAAATGCTATAGGAGAAAACAAAACATTGAAATCCTGTAGGATGATGTACTGGGCCATATGCACTACCTTCTGTAGTGCCTTGTAGTCGGAGGTCGAGCAGTTGCCATAGCAGGCAGTGATGCAATCATTCAGGATGCTCTCGATGGTGAATCTGTAGAACCTTTTGAAGATCTGAGGACCCATGCCAAATCTTTTCAGTCTCCTGAGGGGGAACAGGTTTTTGTCATGCCCTCTTCAAGACTGTCTTGGTGTTCTTGGACCCTGTTAGTTTGTTGGTGATGTGGACACCAAGGAACTTGAAGCTCTCAACCTGCTCCACTGATGAGAATGGGGAAGTGCTCGGTCCTCCTTTTCCTGTAGTCCACAATCATCTCCTTTGTCTTGATCACGTTGAGGGAGAGGTTGTTGTCCTGGCACCACGCGGACAAGTCTCTGACCTCCTCCCTATAGGCTGTCTTGTCGTTGTCGGTAATCAGGCCTACCACTCTTGTGTCATCGGCAAACATAATAATGGTGTCGGAGTCATACCTGACCATGCAGTCAAGAGTAAACAGGGAGTACAGGAGGGTACTGAGCACACACCCCTGAGGGGAGCTCGTGTTGAGGCTCAGCGTGGCGGACGTGTGTTGCCTAATCTTACCACCTGGAGGCATAATGGTGTTGAAAGCATGTCATGGCTACAGATGTGAGTGCTACGGGTCGGTAGTCATTTAGGCAGGTTGCCTTAGTGTTCTTGGGCACAGGGACTATGGTGGTGTAAAATGTATCATGGTTTCCTTTTTAAAGTTATTAAAGTCAAAGTTATGTTGACCTGAACATGGATTGCTTGTGAATCTCAGCTTTCCAATGATATATGATTAAAGGGTATACATGAGCAATAACTTGTTTGTCATCGGGTAAAATCCTATGGATGGATGGATGAAAGAAAGAGTGATAACACAGAGAATGCTGCCCTTGCTACACTGCTAGGGACATAGACCTTCAAGAAAATGCTTCAGAATTCACAAAAAGTGACATTAGCTTATGAAGATTAACTCATAGAACAAAACGTTTAATATCTCCGAAGTTTATCCAAAAACCCTACAAAAAACATTAATTTCCCAATAGGCTTTGGCCAATGAGCCATTTTGGAGTTAGCACCTACAAAAAGACGTCATTACTATGACTCTCAATTCCGACAAGAAAGAGGTAAAGATGGCACTGTTTGAACAGGGCTTATATCAACATTTACCAATTGTTTTTATAGGCAACATATCCTATGTGAAAGAAGTTTATGTAATGGCAAAATTCTCAGCCTGAGTTTCAGAATGTGTGTCATCTTTGTAGATAAATCAATAAAATAAACACAGGGGATTTTGAGTCATTGTTGCAGTTGTCGTCTCTCCAACCTCAGCTTGGCCACTGCACTTTGTTTCTCAGTATGAGCGAGTGAGGCAGAAATGACAAAGATCAGGAGCCAGTGTGTGTAAGATGACCTCTTTAGATAGGTTTGAGAGAGTAGTAGTGTGTTGACGGGCCAAAGTAAAGTTGACTTTGTGGTGTAACCTTAGTAATGTACAAACAAAAACAGCCATGGTGGACCTTTGCAAAGCCAAAGATGAATTCTAAATTGACAATGATGAGTGGTCATCAACAAACAAAAAAGCAAAACATAAAGCATTCAAGGTGTCGGTGAAGGTGTATCTAGATTGTCTCTTCGAAACAAAAAGCGGAAATGTCATAGGCCTACATTCAGAAGTTCAAAGCCCTGTTCCTCAGTGATACCTACCACTCAGAAAAACACAGTAGAGGATGCTTGTGAAAACATCAGACATTTGGGAAAGCCTATTGCAGTAATTTGTTAACGTTTTGTTTCAGTAATGGTTTCTGTGAGAGGAAGAGGCCTAATTTGTGGCCTTTAATAACACCCTGTTTGCAGATGTCCTTGTTGATGAGCAAAATGCAATACAGGGTCGAAAATGCACCCAACCTCAAATTTATTTTCACATCTATATTGGTGTTGATTGCAGTTTTGTCCAGTAATTCAGCTACCCATCTTAACACATCAAGAACAAATAGGCTAAAATGGACTGTGCCAGTTTTGACCATGACTTAGGCAATACTTTGATCTAACTAGCCTACTCTGTATATCCCATTGTACAAATTTCAGGTAGGGAGTTTATTCAGCATTCTCATCATTCATATTATTTCAGAACATTTCCAAGAGGGGGTAATGTGGTGTAAGTGTGTTATCTTTGGGGTGTTGACCAGAAATTTTAGTGGATTGCAGATGGATACCGTAGCGCATGAAAATGAGATCAAGCAGGGCCAGGCTGATAAGGGTGTGTATGTGAGAGTGTGTGTGTCACGGCCGTTGCTGGAAGAAGACCAAGGTGCAGCGTGGAGAGCATACATTCTGGAGGCTCCAGACTGGAGGCCGTCGTTGGAGGCTTCGTGCCATGACTCCTCACTGGAGGCTTCGTGCCCTGAATCATCACTGGAGGCTTCATGCCATGGATCATCACTGGAGGCTTCATGCCATGTATCATCACTGGAGGCTTCGTGCCATGAATCATCACTGGAGGCTTTGTGCCATGGATCACCACTGGAGGCTTCGTGCCATGGATCACCACTGGAGGCTAGGTGCCATGGATCACCACTGGAGGCTTCGTGCCCTGAATCATCACTGGAGGCTTCATGCCATGGATCATCACTGGAGGCTTCATGCCATGTATCATCACTGGAGGCTTCATGCCATGAATCATCACTGGAGGCTTTGTGCCATGGATCACCACTGGAGGCTTCGTGCCATGGATCACCACTGGAGGCTTCGTGCCATGGATCATCACTGGAGGCTTCTTGCCATGGATCACTGGAGGCTTCGTGTCATGGTCCTTGAAGCAGGCACAGGACTCACCGGGCTGGAGAGACACACAGAAGGCCTGGTGCGTGGGGCGGGCATCGGATACACTGGGCCGTGAAGGCACACTGGCGGTCTCGAGCACAGAGCTGGCACAACCCGTTCTGGCTGGATGCTCACTTCCACCCGGCAAATGCGGGATGCTGGCACAGAGCACACCGGCCTGTGAATGCTCACGCGGGACACCGTGCGCATCACCCCATAACACGGTGCCTGACCAGTCACATGCTCCCCACGGTAAGCACGAGGAGTTGGCTCAGGTCTATACTCTGACTCCGCCAATCTCCCCATGTGCCCCCCCCCAAAGAAATTGGGGGCTGCCTCTCGTGCCTGCTTCGCTGACTTGCCTCCTCATATTGCCGCCACTCCGCCTTAGCTACCTCCCTCTCCTCCCTCAGACGGCAATACTCCCCGGCCTGCGTCCAGGGTCCCTTTCCGTCCAGGATCTCCTCCCATGTCCAGGAGTCCTCTTTACCACGCTTCTTGGTCCTTTGGTGGTGAGTAGTTCCGTCACGGCCGTTGCTGGAAGAAGGTGCACTGTGGTGAGCGTACATTTTCCTTTTTATTTCAAAATGTCGCCAACAAAACAACAAATAAAAGACAACCGTGAAGCTTACAGGGCATTAGTGCCAAAAAACCAAGTTAACTACCCACAACGAAAGGAGGAAAAAATGGCTACCTAAGTATGGTTCCTAATCAGAGACAACGATAGACAGCTGTCCCTGATTGAGAACCATACCCGGCCAAAACATAGAAACACAAAATCATAGAAAACAAAACATAGAATGCCCATCCCAAATCACACCCTGACCAAACCAAATAGAGACATAAAAAGGCTCTCTAAGGTCAGGGCGTGACAGTGTGACTAATATACACAACAAACGTTGGGCCAGGACATACACTCTCACCTGGTGCCAGAGAGAGCCCAGTAGTTTCCACTTCTCTTTCCATCTCCTCATCATCCTTCCTCTTTTCCCATCAGCCCTGGGAACCAACTGACCAACCAGGGCACAGTGCTGACCTCAGCATGGACCCCCAGGAGACAGGTGACCTCTTTACTAACTTCCTGCTCTCTCACTGACCACCACCCCCCATCCCTTAAAATAGAACTACATTCATGTGAAAAAGTAAGTACTCCCCTTGGAAAGTGGTCTTCGTTTTTTACATATTTGGATACATGGATATTTTAGCTGAATTCCAACCACATTAATTGACCCAATTCATTAACCCAATTTAACAAATCACACAAAAAAATGTAATGTTGAAAATGTTATGCAATTAAAATGAGCAAAAATGCAATTTCGTTATGTGGAAAAGTGAGTAGACCCATACCTTTACCATCACATAAAACTGCAATAATTTGAATCTGGTGCTCCAAAGCAGGTGCAAATGATTAGAGAGTAACTTGGGAGGATCCAGCCTTCCATAAAGATTAGCAACTTGGTCTGGTTTGGTCGTAACCATATGGGTGTGTGGTAACACATCATGCCAAGATCAAAAGACCTATCCAAGTCCCTCAGAAGAAAGACTATTGATGACCATGAGTCTGGGAGAGGGTTACAAATCCATTTCCAAGCAATTCGAAGTACATCATTCCACTGTCCAACGTGTCATCTACAAATGGAGAAAATTCCAGACCACTGGCAATTTACCTAGGACAGGTCATCCTACCAAATTCAGCCCTAGAGCTGACGAAAAGATGTCATAGAAGTCTCTAAGAATCCCATGCTAATGTCAAGGGATATACATACCTCATTTGCCATAATCAATGTTGCACAAACTGGCCTGCATTGGAGGTCAGGAAGGGCGAAGCCTCTGCTCTCAGAAAATAATATCAAGACATGAATGTTTGCCAGACAACACCTGGGTAAAGACCGAAACTACAGGAACAATGTGCTCTGGACAGTCAAAGGTGGAGTTGTTTAGCTGCAATGCCAGATGCCATGTTTGGTGAAAACCCAAAAAACACTGCCTTTGAACAGAAGAACCTCATGCCAACCGCAAAGCATGGAGGCGGTGGCATTATGGTTTGCTGCTGCTTGCCATCATTGAGTCAACCATGAATTCAGTATTGTACCAGAGAATTCTTGAGGAAAAGGTGAGGCCATCTGTCAAAAAATAAGCTGAACCAAACATGGAAATGCAAATCAAATCAAATTTATTTATATAGCCCTTCGTACATCAGCTGATATCTCAAAGTGCTGTACAGAAACCCAGCCTAAAACCCCTGGCTAGGAAAAACTACCTAGAAAGGCTAAAACCTAGGAAGAAACCTAGAGAGGAACCAGGCTATGTGGGGTGGCCAGTTCTCTTCTGGCTGTGGCGGGTGGAGATTATAACAGAACATGGCCAAGATGTTCAAATGTTCATAAATGACCAGCACGGTCGAATAATAATAAGGCAGAACAGTTGAAACTGGAGCAGCAGCACGGCCAGGTGGACTGGGGACAGCAAGGAGTCATCATGTCAGGTAGTAGTCCTGGGGCATGGTCCTAGGGCTCAGGTCCTCCGAGAGAGAGAAAGAAAGAGAGAAGGAGAGAATTAGAGAATGCACACTTAGATTCACACAGGACACCGAATAGGACAGGAGAAGTACTCCAGATATAACAAACTGACCCTAGCCCCCCGACACATAAACTACTGCAGCATAAATACTGGAGGCTGAGACCGGAGGGGTCAGGAGACACTGTGGCCCCATCCGAGGACACCCCCGGACAGGGCCAAACAGGAAGGATATAACTCCACCCACTTTGCTAAAGCACAGCCCCCACACCACTGGAGGGATATCTTCAACCACCAACTTACCATCCTGAGACAAGGCTGAGTATAGCCCACAAAGATCTCCGCCATGGCACAACCCAAGGGGGGGCGCCAACCCAGACAGGATGACCACATCAGTGAATCAACCCACTCAGCTGACGCACCCCTTCCAGGGACGGCATGAGAGAGCCCCAGTAAGCCAGTGACTCAGCCCCTGTAATAGGGTTAGAGGCAGAGAATCCCAGTGGAAAGAGGGGAACCAGCCAAGCACAGCCAGCAAGGGCGGTTCGTTGCTCCAGAGCCTTCCCGTTCACCTTCCCACTCCTGGGCCAGACTACACTCAATCATATGACCCACTGAAAAGATGAGTCTTCAGTAAAGACTTAAAGGTTGAGACCGAGTTTGCGTCTCTGACATGGGTAGGCAGACCGTTCCATAAAAATGGAGCTCTATAGGAGAAAGCCCTGCCTCCAGCTGTTTGCTTAGAAATTCTAGCGACAATTAGGAGGCCTGTGTCTTGTGACCGTAGCGTACGTGTAGGTATGTACGGCAGGACCAAATCAGAGAGATAGGTAGGAGCAAGCCCATGTAATGCTTTGTAGGTTAGCAGTAAAACCTTGAAATCAGCCCTTGCTTTGACAGGAAGCCAGTGTAGGGAGGCTAGCACTGGAGTAATATGATCATATTTTTTGGTTATAGTCAGGATTCTAGCATCCGTATTTAGCACTAACTGAAGTTTATTTAGTGCTTTATCCGGGTAGTAGAGCATTGCAGTAGTCTAACCTAGAAGTGACAAAAGCATGGATTAATTTTTCTGCATCATTTTTGGACAGAAAGTTTCTGATTTTTGCAATGTTACATAGATGGAAAAAAGCTGTCCTTGAAATGGTCTTAAAAAGAGAGATCAGGGTCCAGAGTAACGCCGAGGTCCTTCACAGTTTTACTTGAGACGACTGTACAACCATTAAGATTAATTGTCAGATTCAACAGAAGATCTCTTTGTTTCTTGGGACCTAGAACAAGCATCTGTACAGCACTTTGAGATATCAGCTGATGTACGAAGGGCTATATAAATACATTTGATTTGATCTCTGTTTTGTCCGAGTTTAAAAGTAGAACGTTTGCAGCCATCCACTTCCTTATGTCTGAAACACATGCTTCTAGCAAGGGCAATTTTGGGGCTTCACCATGTTTCATTGAAATGTACAGCTGTGTGTCATCCGCATAGCAGTGAAAGTTAACATTATGTTTTCGAATAACATCCCCAAGAGGTAAAATATATAGTGAAAACAATAGTGGTCCTAAAACGGAACCTTGAGGAACACCGAAATTTACAGTTGATTTGTCAGAGAACAAACCATTCACAGAGACAAACTGATATCTTTCTGACAGATAAGATCTAAACCAGGCCAGAACTTGTCCGTGTAGACCAATTTGGGTTTCCAATCTCTCCAAAAGAATATGGTGATCGATGGTATCAAAAGCAGCACTAAGGTCTAGGAGCACGAGGACAGATGCAGAGCCTCGGTCCGATGCCATTAAAATGTCATTTACCACCTTCACAAGTGCAGTCTCAGTGCTATGATGGGGTCTAAAACCAGACTGAAGCATTTCGTATACATTGTTTTTCTTCAGGAAGGCAGTGAGTTGGTGCGCAACAGCCTTTTCTCAACATTTTGAGAGGAATGGAAGGTTCGATACAGGCCGATAGTTTTTTATATTTTCTGGGTCAAGAGAGGCTTTATTACTGCCACTTTTAGTGAGTTTGGTACACATCCGGTGGATAGAGAGCCGTTTATTATGTTCAACATAGGAGGGCCAAGCACAGGAAGCAGCTCTTTCAGTAGTTTAGTTGGAATAGGGTCCAGTATGCAGCTTGAAGGTTTAGAGGCCATGATTATTTTCATCATTGTGTCAAGAGATATAGTACTAAAACACTTGAGCGTCTCTCTTGATCCTAGGTCCTGGCAGAGTTGTGCAGACTCAGGACAACTGAGCTTTGAAGGAATACGCAGATTTAAAGGAGTCCGTAATTTGCTTTCTAATAATCATAGTCTTTTCCTCAAAGAAGTTCATGAATTTATCACTGCTAAAGTGAAAGTCATCCTCTCTTGGGGAATGCTGCTTTTTAGTTAGCTTTGCGACAGTATCAAAAAGGAATTTCGGATTGTTCTTATTTTCCTCAATTAAGTTAGAAAAATAGGATGATCGAGCAGCAGTAAGGGCTCTTCGGTACTGCACGGTACTGTCTTTCCAAGCTAGTCGGAAGACTTCCAGTTTGGTGTGGCGCCATTTCCGTTCCAATTTTCTAGAAGCTTGCTTCAGAGCTCGGGTATTTTCTGTGTACCAGGGAGCTAGTTTCTTATGAGAAATGTTTTTAGGGGTGCAACTGCATCTAGGGTATTGCGCAAGGTTAAATTGAGTTCCTCAATTTACAGGAAAGTTCCTCACACAGGAAGCAGCGCAGGTCCTAATCCAGGCACTTGTCATCTCCTGTCTGGATTACTGCAACTCGCTGTTGGCTGGGCTCCCTGCCTGTGCCATTAAACCCCTACAACTCATCCAGAACGCCGCAGCCCGTCTGGTGTTCAACCTTCCCAAGTTCTCTCACGTCACCCCGCTCCTCCGCTCTCTCCACTGGCTTCCAGTTGAAGCTCGCATCCGCTACAAGACCATGGTGCTTGCCTACGGAGCTGTGAGGGGAACGGCACCTCAGTACCTCCAGGCTCTGATCAGGCCCTACACCCAAACAAGGGCACTGCGTTCATCCACCTCTGGCCTGCTCGCCTCCCTACCACTGAGGAAGTACAGTTCCCGCGCAGCCCAGTAAAACTGTTCGCTGCTCTGGCCCCCCAATGGTGGAACAAGACTCCCTCACGACGCCAGGACAGCGGAGTCAATCACCACCTTCCGGAGACACCTGAAACCCCACCTCTTTCAGGAATACCTAGGATAGGATAAAGTAATCCTTCTCACCCCCCTTAAAAGATTTAGATGCACTATTGTAAAGTGGCTGTTCCACTGGATGTCTTAAGGTGAACGCACCAATTTGTAAGTCGCTCTGGATAAGAGCGTCTGCTAAATGACTTAAATGTAAATGTAAATGTAAATGTCCTCAGTTAGGTGGTTAACTGATTTTTGTCCTCTGGCGTCCATGGGTAGACAGAGGGAATCTGGAAGGACATCAAGGAATCTTTGTGTTGTCTGTGAATTTATAGCACGACTTTTGATGTTCCTTGGTTGGGGTCTGACCAGATTATTTGTTGCAATTGCAAACGTAATAAAATAGTGGTCCGATAGTCCAGGATTATGAGGAAAAACATTAAGATCCACAACATTTATTCCATGGGACAAAATGTATGACTGTGACAGTGAGTGGGTCCAGAGACATGTTGGACAAAACCCACTGAGTCGACGATGGCTCCGAAAGCCTTTTGGAGTGGGTCTGTGGACTTTTCCATGTGAATATTACAGTCACCAAAGATTAGAATATTATCTGCTATGACTACAAGGTCCAATAGGAATTCAGGGAACTCAATGAGGAACGCTGTATATGGCCCAGGAGGCCTGTAAACAGTAGCTATAAAAAGTGATTGAGTAGGCTGCATAGATTTCATGACTAGAAGCTCAAAAGACGAAAACGTCTTTTTTTTTTTTGTAAATTGAAATTTGCTATCGTAAATGTTAGCAACACCTCCGCCTTTGCGGGATGTACGGGGGATATGGTCACTAGTGTAGCCAGGAGGTGAGGCCTCATTTAACACAGTAAATTCATCAGGCTTAAGCCATGTTTCAGTCAGGTCAATCACATCAAGATTATGATCAGTGATTAGTTAATTGACTATAATTGCCTCTAACATTAAGTAGCCCTATACTGAGATGTGAGGTATCATGATCTCTTTCAATAATGACAGGAATGGAGGTGGTCTTTATCCTAGTGAGATTGTTAAGGCGAACACTGCCATGTTTAGTTTTGCCCAACCTAGGTCGAGGCACAGACACGGTCTCAATGGTGATAGTTGAGCTGACTACACTGACTGTGCTAGTGGCAGACACCACTATGCTGGCAGGCTGGCTAACAGCCTGATGCCTGGCCTGCACCCTATTTCATTGTGGAGCTAGAGGAGTTAGAGCCCTGTCTATGTTGGTAGATAAGATGAGAGCACCCCTCCAGCTAGGATGGAGTCCGTCAATTCCTCAGCAGGTCAGGCTTGGTCCTGTTTGTGGGTGAGTCCCAGAAAGAGGGCCAATTCTCTATGGAGAATCTTTTGGGAGGGGCAGAAAACAGTTTTCAACCAGCGATTGAGTTGTGAGACTCTGCTGTAGAGCTCATCACTCCCCCTAACTGGGAGGGGGCCAGAGACAATTACTCGATGCCGACACATCTTTCTAGCAGATTTACACGCAGAAGCTATGTTGCGCTTGGTGATCTCTGACTGTTTCATCCTAACACCGTTGGTGCCGACGTGGATAACAATATCTCTATACTCTCTACACTCGCCAGTTTTAGCTTTAGCCAGCACCATCTTCAGATTAGCCTTAACGTCGGTAGCCCTGCCCCCGGTAAACAGTGTATGATCGCTGGATGATTCGTTTTAAGTCTAATACTGCGGGCAATGGAGTCGCCAATGACTAGAGTTTTCAATTTGTCAGAGCTAATGGTGGGAAGCTTCGGCGTCTCAGACCCCGTAACGGGAGGAGTAGAGACCAGAGAAGACTCGGCCTCTGACTCGCTGCTTAATGGGGAAAAACGGCTAAAAGTTTCTGTCGGCTGAATGAGCGACACTGGTTGAGCGTTCCTACAGCATTTCCTTCCAGAAACCGTGAGAAAGTTGTCCGGCTGCGGGGACTGTGAAGGAGAGTCAGACCAAAATGCGGCGTGGCTATTGCGATCCATGTTTAATGAAACAAAGTAAACACGAATCAAATACAAAAACAATAAACGTAACACGAAAACCGAAACAGCTTAATACTGGTGCAAAGTAACACAGAGACAGTAACAAGGACAATCACCCACAAAACCCAACACCAAACAGGCTACCTAAATATGGTTCCCAATCAGAGACAATGACGAACACCTGCCTCTGATTGAGAACCATATCAGGCCAAACATAGAACTAGACAAACTAGACATGTAACATAGAATGCCCACTCAGCTCACACCCTGACCAACCAAAACATAGAAACATACAAAGCAAACTATGGTCAGGGTGTGACACTGTGCCAGGGGATTTATACTATTATCTGTACTTACTGGTGGCACAGACGCTGTTTCATCCTTTCCTACACTGAAATTACCCTTGCCTAACGATTGCGTCTGAAGCTGGGCTTGTAGCACAGCTATCCTCGCCGTAAGGCGATCGTTCTCCTGTATATTATGAGTACAGCGACTGCAATTAGAAGGCATCATGTTAATGTTTACTACTTAGCTTCGGCTGTTGGAGGTCCTGACGAACCGTGTCCAGATAAATTGTCCGGAGTGAAAAAGTCGAGGAAAAAAATATATATATATATAAACGGTAATTAAAAAGTAAAAACCGTAAAGTTGTCAGGTAGCAAAATAGGTTGGCAACAAAACGCACAGCAACTCGAAAACAAGTCTGCAAGTTGTAACAGGACAATGATCCAAAACATACAAGCAAAGCTACAACAGAATGGCTCAAAAATAAGAAATGGAGGGTTATGGAATGTCCGAATCAAATCCCAGAACTCAATCCTGTCGAAATGCTGTTGGGGGACATGAAGCTGGCCGTGCATGCAAAAAAGCACTCAAACATGACACAGTTGAAGAAGTACTGTAAATAATGGGCAAAACCATCCTCTGAGTCGATGTAAGAGACTGATAGACCATTGCAAGAAATGGCTACATGAAGTTATCTCAGCCAAAGGGTCAACACCAGTTATTGAAGCTAGGGCTGTACTTGTTTGTTCCACACTATGGAATCGCATTTCTGTAGCTTTTGATTAATAAAATATTGCAAAGTATAATCGTTTAGTGTCATTTGTTAAATTAGGTTACCTTTACCTGTCAATAGTGTTGAAGTGAAGATTACATATCCACCTGTCCAAATATGTACAAACTTTCCAGGGAGTGTACTTAGTTTTTCACATGACTGTAACTAGCTGCTCATTCTGAAAATCCTGTTGTACCTATTAGCTGCCTGTCGGATGCCCATCCTGCCTGGGCAGGCACAGAGTAGACTAACATGCCAAACTCAACTCACCCACTCTCTCTCACACAATGACACACTTACATAATGGTATGTTGTGTTTGAGAATTATATTGAGATTCCTGGAAATAAGAATCCAACACACATTATGGACTAACTTCATGTTAATTTCCCACTCCCCAAAACATTAATATTGAACCAAGTTGTTTATGCATCCAGTCCATATCATTTCTAGTTAGGGGGGTATCTCCAAATGCCAATACACATCTATAGCAGTGTATTCTGCATTGCAAATAATTTTGCAGGTAATGAACCTTGTTGCATTGGGATGTCCAATTACTATTCAACCCTGGCAGAGCGCAGAACACTCTGATTTGGGCTCCCTCCAGGCTACACACACAGACCTTGTAAACATCTCATCAGCTGATGAGACCGACACACTGCTGCTCCTACCTGCCTCTCAAAGCATTACTAACATAGTAAGACACACATGGACATATGCGGGCATGCAGACACATGCATACACACACACACACACACACACACACACACACACACACACACACACACACACACACACACACACACACACACACACACACACACACACACACACACACAGTGTTTTCTGTAATTACTATCAATGACCCCTGACTAACTGGCAGGTTGCTTTCTATGGGTAACAACATGCTCTCTTTATTATGTTCTTAAACATGTGTATTTATTTACCTATTGTTTTACATCCATCAGGGCCTAACGTTACAGACAACACCCTCCAGCCAACTTTTTTCATCCTAATGGTTTTACATCCAACCACAGGACTTACCGTTGCGCCCAGACCTGAGCCCCTCCACCCCGTGGTGAGGCGACTGTAATATGAAAGTGTGTATGCAGGTGTGTGTGGAGCCAGCCGATCATCTCCATTCTACCAGCGTGTATGTATACACACCTTTTTTGCGTGTCTGTGTGGGCCCCTGTGTGTGTGTGTGTCCGCGCCCCTGCGTGTGTGTCCTCGCCCCTGGGATGGCCGTCATCTGTTAAACCAACCCACCCCCTCAGCTCACCCTCCAGGGGGGTCAGGAGAGGAGGAGGTGAGAGACATCGCCTGCATGGTTTAATTTTCACCTCCTTCACCGTGTCTCCAGCCAGGCCACTGGTGACAGAGGTGCACTGTGGCGTGCTCTCTTTGTCTTCTCTTCTGCTGCTTTCAGTCTCAGCAGATGTCTCAATATTTCGAAAGGTTCCATCCCCAACTGTTAAGCTAGAACTCTGCCTACGTAGAAGCCTTGTAGCCATTTGTGTTTGTGCCATATTTGTGTCTGTTTGTGTGTGCATGCTTCTGTGTGTGTGTGTGTGTGTGTGTGTGTGTGTGTGTGTGTGTGTGTGTGTGTGTGTGTGTGTGTGTGTGTGTGTGTGTGTGTGTGTGTGTGTGGCCGTTCGTGTATGTACTCGTGTTTCGTGTGTGTGCATGCATACATGTGCATGGGTGCCTGCATCTATGTGCGTGTGTGCATGTGTGAGCATGTGTGTGTTCAGCCTGTCAATATTCTGACATCCCTGAATGGTCTCTGTTAGTAATGTATGATCGGGAAGCCATGGCAAAGGAACCATAATCATATTCAATTCCATCTCTCAACATTAAAGTTTAAACATTTCAAGTTTCAAAGTTTATTCGCCACATACAAAGGGTGTAAAATAGTACAGTGTAACTCTTACCTTGAGAGGTCTTTCCTAAGAATGCAGTGATAATAATAATAATAATAATAATAATAATAGTAAATAGAATACAAATAAAAGTATAAATTAAAACTCAGGTGTATCCTGTTTCCATTGATCATTCTTGAGATGTTTCTACAACTTGATTGGAGTCCACCTGTGGTAAATTGTATTGATTGGACATGATTTGGAAAGGCACACAGCTGTTTATATAAGATCCCACAGTTGATAATGCATGTCAGAGCAAAAACCATGCCATGAGATTGAAGGAATTGTCTGTAGAGCTCTGAGACAGTTTTGTGTTGAGGCACAGATCTGGGGAAGGGTACCAAAACATTTATGCAGCATGGAAGTCCCCAAGAACAGTGGCCTCTATCATTCTTAAATGGGAGAAGTTTAAATCCACCAAGACTATTCCTAGGGCTGGTCGACAGGCCAAACTGAGCAATCGGGGAGAAGGGCCTTGGTCAGGGAGTAGACCAAGAACCCAATGGTCACTCTGACAGAGCTCCAGAGCTCCTCTAGGGAGATGGGAGAACCTTCCAGAAGGACAACAATTTCTGCAACACTCCACCAATCAGGCCTTTATGTTAGAGTGGCCAGACGGAAGCCACTCCTCAGAAAAAGGCACATGACAGCTGGCTAATCAAGGAGCGGGACACTAATCCGGACACTTATAAGAAATCCCGCTATGCCCTCAGACGAACCATCAAACAGGCAAAGCGTCAATACAGGACAAACATTGAATCCTACTACTTGAAAACTACTACGGACTGAGGAAAACACAACCAGGAACTGCCCAGTGATGCGAGCCTACCAGACGAGCTAAATATCTTTTATGCTCGCTTTGAGGCAAGAAACACTGAAGAATGCATGAAAGCACCAGCTGTTCTGGACGACTATGTGATCACGCCGTAGCCGATGTAGTCGATGTGAGCAAGACCTTTAAACCAGTCAACATTCACAAAGCCACAGGGCCAGACGGATTACCAGGATGTGTACATTGCCAAAGGGCACCTAAAGGACTCTCAGATCATGAGAAACAAGATTCTCTGGTGTGATGAAACCAAGGTTGAACTCTTTGGGGTGAATGCCAAGCGTCGTTTCTGGAAGAAACCTGGCACCATCCCTACGGTGATACATGGTGGCTGCAGCATCATGCTGTGGGGATGTTTTTCAGTGGCCGGGACTGGGAGACTAGTCAGGATCAAGGGAAAGATGAACGGAACAAATTACAGCGAGTTCCTTGATGAAAACCTGCTCCAGAGTGCTCAGGACCTCAGACTAGGGCAAAGGTTCACCTTCCAACAGGCCAACGACCCTAAGAACACAGCCAAGAAAATGCAGGAGTGGCTTCGGATAAGTCTTTGAATGTCCTTGAGTGGCCCAGCCAGATTCCGGACTTGAACCCGATCGAACATCTCTGGAGATACTTGAAAATAGCTGTGCAGCAATGCACCCCATCCAACCTAACAGACCTTGAGAGGATCTGCAGAGTATGATATACTGTATAAGTAAACAGGGCTGAAAAGTGACTGGTAGCAGGAATATATAAATGTTTATGCTAATATAATAATGTTAATATATACATGTAAACAGGAGTAATAGTTTACTTCTATTGTCTGAGCCTTGATGCACCGGTACCACTTACCGGACGGGAACATGCAGAATAGTCCATGTCCCGGATGGCTGGAGTCTTTGAGAATTTCTCAGGCGTTTATCAGACACCGCCTGGCTTGTACGTCCTGGATGGCTGGGAGTTTTTCCCCATCTGCAACACCCCTCTGTTGAGCCTTCCGGACGGTTCCTGAGGATCTATGGGGCCATGCCAAATCATTTCAGCCTCCTGCGGGAGAAGAGGCATTCCCGTGCCTTCTTGTTAAGTCCTCAGTTATGTGGACACTGAGGAACTTGAACCTCTTCAATGTGGATGGGAGTGTGCACCCCCATTGGGTAATTGGGTAATATTCGTTTGAGACATTGATCAATGAAATTACAACCTATATTTGCTCCGAGTGGCGCAGTGGTCTAAGGCACTGCATCTCAGTGCAAGAGGTGTCACTACAGTCTCTGGTTCAAATCCAGGCTGTATCACAAATCCGGCCATGATTGAGAGTCCCATAAGGCGGTGAAAGACAATCCCCTCTGATACAACTGTTGGTGCGTCTGAAGTATCTATTCTAACGAACACTCCAAGATCAGAGAAGCTCTACAACTAAGAAGGTCATTGTGACCTCTGGTGGACAACCAGAGTCTAACATTGAGCCACTACCCATAAATGGATCGATTGGTTTCAACAGAGAGACGACACAGAAAGGCATCTATGCGTAAATATATACTGCAATTCTAATCCCAATGAGCGGTGGTCAGGGTGCCAAGTATTCTGGTTACTGTGAGCGTAGTTTCCAAATGTATGTACGATAAGTTGACTCTGTTTGTCTCTCCCTCTCTCTTTCCCCACCCCCTTTCCATTGTGTAACAAGCCATCATATCGTGTCAGTCCACTAGGGATTTTTATCTCATGTAAGTCTGTATGGTATTTCTGTGTTACTTACAGTTTTTCTCAATTGCTAAAACACTAAAACCCATTGGCTGAACAAAGTTCTTAGTTGCCTGGACTCATTTAGCTAATTATGCAGTCTGTTGTCAATACCTTAAACCATTTGACATGGTAAAACACAATTTGCAGATCTCACTAAGACTTTTCAGCAAAACTCTAAACGTATTCTCATTCTCAAAACACATTCTGCACTCTAATGCACATGTCGTCCATACTGGTAAACACAAGTGGCAACAATCAAATACAAATAGAGAACATATGTAATTGATTGAACACAACCACTCAAAATTGATTTAACCTCTTGCTCCTACCTGACACGTAGGCGTCCCATCTAGACATCTGGAAATGCAAATGCGCTACGCTAAATGCTAATAGTACTAGTTAAAACTCAAACGTTCATTAAAATACACATGCAGGGTAGTGAATTAAAGCTACACTCGTTGTGAATCCAGGCAACAAGTCAGATTTTTAAAATGCTTTTCGGCGAAAGCATGAGAAGCTATTATCTGATAGCATGTAACACCCCAAAAGACCCGCAGGGGACGTAAACAAAATAATTAGCATAGTCGGCGCTACACTAAACGCACCAATAAAATATAAAACATTCATTACCTTTGACCATCTTCTTTGTTGGCACTCCTAGATGTCCCATAAACATCACTATTGGGTCTTTTTTTCGTTTAAATCGGTCCATATATAGCCTAGATATCAATCTATGAAGACTGTAATCAAGGAAAAAAACATTGTTTTATAACGCAACGTCATTTTTTAAAATTAAAAAAGTCGAAGATAAACTTTCACAAAACACTTCGAAATACTTTTGTAATGCAACTTTAGGTATTAGTAAACGTTAATAAGCGATCAAATTGATCACGAGGCGATTCTATAGCTGTCCGTCTGGAAATAATGCCCAGGTAAATCTCAACCAAAATATCCGGTCGGAGACCGTAAGAACTGCGCTGCCTTGCGTCTGTTTGACCAAGAAACAAATAGTAGGCAAATGACAAGACTCTAGACATCGTGTGGAAGCTGTAGGTATTGCAACCTTGGCCCCATTAAATGTGGTTCACCTTTATCAATGGGTTGAAGTGGCGGATGGATATATTTTTCCATTTTCAGTGATCAGATTTTCCTGCACTTTTCGATGAAACGCACGTTCTGTTATAGTCACAGCCGTGATTTAACCAGTTTTATAAACGTCTGAGTGTTTTCTATCCACACATACTAATCATATGCATATACTATATTCCTGGCATGAGTAGCAGGGCGCTGAAATGTTGCGCGATTTTTAACAGAATGTTCGAAAAAGTAGAGGGTCGACTTAAGAGGTTAACCTGTTTCAAATGATGCGACACAACCAATATAAGCCAGTTCAGTTAGCAAACAGGTTGTTGAAGGTGAGAAGGACAAAGTCTGAGAATGGATACTGTAGTACAGTGCATTGTAGGCTGTATACTGTACAATGGACAAATTGTATGGCCCTGAACATTGTGCTTTTCATTTATTAACAGTACTGACTGCTCAATAGATTTTGACTGGTTGCAGGTTCATATCAACAAATAACAAGAATTACAGTATCACAGAGACAAAGGACAAGTTTGTGAGATGCAGGGTACAGTACTGTAAAAATAGGGGTACAAGGAGGAGGAAGAACAAAAAACAAAATTGCAAAGAGCAAAGCAGAGTAATAATTTCTGATCAATTTTGAGCTACTATGATAGAACATGTTTTCGTTCATCAAAAGACAATGACGGAAAAATATGAATATTTTTTTTGATAAAAAATGTACTACTCCCTGAGAATTGTATGTTTTGAACAATGTGTTTTCTATATTTCGGTGTATTGTTTACTGACTGCTTGAGAGTGTATATCATTTTGATCACTGTTTATGATTTGAGAGCAGTGTTTGATTTTGAACACAGGTAAAACTGTTTTGAGGCGAATGTTTCATTTTGCAAGAGGAGTCAGAGGTTATGTAAATAGTGCTTGAAGATGAGGTTTTGTGTTTAATGTTTTCAGGAAATGGAGCAAGGTTTCAGAAATGGTGTTTTGGCAATTGAGAAACTGTAATAAACAAATTATTACATCAATTTGTATAGTTCTGAATATTCAAAAGAGCTAGGGTTCTTGCGGATCCATGGATTATGCAACGTTCAGAATGAGACTGATAAGTTAATAATTAATAATGGACTATTATAGATTTAAGAGATATCTGTATATCTTTAGATTTTAAGTCGGGAGATACAGTGCCTTGCGAAAGTATTCGGCCCCCTTGAACTTTGCGACCTTTTGCCACATTTCAGGCTTCAAACATAAAGATATAAAACTGTATTTTTTTGTGAAGAATCAACAACAAGTGGGACACAATCATGAAGTGGAAGGACATTTATTAGATATTTCAAACTTTTTTAACAAATCAAAAACTTAAAAATTGGGCGTGCAAAATTATTCAGCCCCCTTAAGTTAATACTTTGTAGCGCCACCTTTTGCTGCGATTACAGCTGTAAGTCGCTTGGGGTATGTCTCTATCAGTTTTGCACATCGAGAGACTGAATTTTTTTCCCATTCCTCCTTGCAAAACAGCTCGAGCTCAGTGAGGTTGGATGGAGAGCAATTTTCCCGTGGTGCCCCAAATTTGTAATGAGTTAATTGTTACATGATTAATTTAATCGAGTAACAATTAAACATAATTTGTTTGATAAAATAAATAACAGTCATCAGATTAATGATAGTCACGTCATGACAATGGGGAGCAGGTGTGTGTAATGAAGATTGCCAGGGCTGGTGGTTAGTAGACCGGCAATGACGAGCGCCAGAGCGAAAGTAGGCGTGACACATTTATAGTTAAAGTAACAACAAAATGTGGCCATGGATGTTGTCTTAATTTTATGGTTGAATGTTACATTAGTTTGTAAGATAACTTTGGGCTAGTTACTGTGTTACAAAAGTAATATTGAATTGTGTTTGGTTGACAACTCAACCAAATATCAACATTTAAAAGGTGATGTATCTACTGCTTTGATAGTGATGATGGGCTCCCGAGTGGCACAGCGGTCTAAGGTCACTGCATCTCAGTGCTAGAGGCATCACTACAGACCCTGGTTCGACCCTGGCTCGTGATCGGGAGTCCCATAGGGCAGCGCACAATTGGCCCAGCGTCGTCCGGGTTAGGGGCGGGTTTGACCAGGGTAGGCCGTCATTGTAAAATAACAATTTGTTCTTACTGACTTGCCTAGTTAAATAAAGGTTAAATAAATAACATTTTAAAAATAGTTCCATCTGTGCCTCTGGCTTAAAACAATTATTTTACTTCTATTTTTGGTTGGTTGGAGACCAGCATATTATTTGTGAATCCAACATATCATTTGCTAACTTTATTTATGCACTTTAAATTAAACAATTTTTTAATTTTTTTATTTAGTCCTATTCTTTAACTTAGATTTTTGGTTGAGATGGAGACGTGAATCCAACATATCAACTAATAATTTGTAGACAAACTGGAATTAAAGTCAGTGGCACAGATGGAACTATCCAAGCAGAAGATACAGTTGGATCCGAAATTATTGACACCATTGATAAAGATGAGCAAACATGACTGTATAAAATATATAATTCAAATGCTGAGCTATATTGTATGCTAAAAAAAGGGAAATTATGTTTTATACTAATACAATTGCTCAGAGAAAGAGATTTTGTGTAACAAGTAATTAATAAATATATATATATATATATTTACATATGTAGGGGTCTAAATGAATATTATTTATGCTCATCATGCAATCTAATTTCAGCACCAAACCCATCACTGGTGTGCATGGTCATCTGACCGAAGTCCTGGTTCCAATCCAAGTGACCTTTGATGTTATGGAGCTATTTTGCAACGACTGGCCGTGGAGACCTTGTTAAAACCTGTTGACGCCATGGGTTCCCAAGCGGGAACTACACTCCCCCGTTCAACTCAAACGGTGGCGCAGGGAATGCAAAAATATTCTTAGAAATATTTAACCTCCACACATTAACAAGTCCAATACCTCAAATGAAAGATAAACACCTTGTTCATCTACCCAGCGTGTCAGATTTTTTAAATGTTTTACGGCGAAAACACAGCATATATTTATGTTAGACCACCACCAAAACAAAGAAAAAACGTAGCCAAAAACGTAGTCCAACAAAAGATAAAATGACAAAAGCAGGATTAAAAGAAAAATCATTCACTAAACAACAAAAGATAAAATGACAAAAGCAGGATTAAAAGAAAAATCATTCACTAACCTTTTGAAAATCTTCATCAGATGACAGTAATATGACATGTTACACAGTACATTTATGTTTTGTTCGATAATATGCATTTTATATCCATAAATCTCGGTTTACATTGACGCCATGTTCAGAAAATTCTCCAAAATGTCCGGAGAAATTATAGAAAGCTACGCCAGATAACGCCAGATAACAGAAATACTCATCATAAACTTTGACTAAAGATACATGTTCTACATATAGTTAGAAAGATACACTGGTTCTTAATGCAACCGCTGTGTCACATTTTTTTTTACGTTACGGAATTAGTTTACTATGCAATAATCTGAGACGGCGCTCAGACGTAACAATATTTCTCCGCTATGTTGGAGTCAACAGAAATACAAAATTACAACATAAATATTCCCTTACCTTTGATGGTCTTCGATCAGAATGTAGTGGAAGGAGTCATACTTACCCAATACATCGTTTTGTTTCATAATGTTCAATTCTAGTGGCCATGTAGTAGCATATGCTACCACTTTCAGCTCAAATTGCAAAAAAATGACTTCTGGTCCAGCATCAAAACTTCCAAATTACATATTACAGGTCGACGAAACTGGTCAAACTAAGTACAGAATCCATCTTTAGGATGTTATAATCATACAGATCGAATATCATTCCAACCGAGACATCCGTGTTCGTCTGAGGCTGATTGGAACAAAGGAAGCACTCTTCACCAAGCGCGCCTTCACGCACATGAAAATCCTCGCGACACTTACAGTTTTTCACCCCATTAGGTCAAAGTTTACAGCACATGCTGCATTCCACGTTCTACTGAATGAGGACATCTAGTGGAAGACATAGGAAGTGTTTCCAGATCCATAACTGTTTGGGAAGGGAGGGGGCGATGACGTTAAAGTTGCCCCAACTTTCAGGATCCCAAAACTAGTTTGGAAGAATGCCTGCCCTGTGAGTTCGGTTATACTCACAGACAGAATTCAAACGGTTTTAGAAACTTCAGAGTGTTTACCTATCCAATAATAATAATAATAATATGCATATATTAGCAATTTAGGACATATTTTTATGCAGTTTACTATGGGCACGCAATTCATCCAAAGGGGAAATACCGCCCCCTATCCTGAACAAGTTTTAAGGACCACGGCATCATGAACTTTACACAGTACAATAATATTTTTGCCTCTGCCAGGAGGCTGAAACTTAGTTGCAAGTGGATCTTGTAGCAAGACAATAACCCCAAGCACACATCAAAATCCACAAAGAAATTATTCATTTGCCACAAAATCAACATTTTGCAATGACCATCTCAGTCTCCAGACTTGAAATTAATTGAAAACCTGAGGTTTGAATAGAAAATGTACTTGTTAAACAAAATCTCTTTCTCTGAGCAATTGTATAAGTATAAAATAATATAATATCCCATATAACTCAGTATTTGAAATATTTATTTTATACAGTAATTTTTGCTAATCTTTATCAAGGGTGTCAATAATTCCAACCCAACTGTGGGCATGATGAGGCCGACGGACAAGGGCAACATCTTTCGAGTTCAACCAAACTTTGCTATATAGGGACTTTTATCGTGGCTATCTTCACTTTTTTTGTATAGAAAGTTCATACTATTATCACATATGACCACCAAGCACTTCTGGACATCAGATCAGTTACTAATCTCGATTTCGACTTCAACTCCAACTCAGCTGTTCCACCGTTCACAAATCAAATCAAATGTATTTATATAGCCCTTCGTACATCAGCTGATATCTCAAAGTGCTGTACAGAAACCCAGCCTAAAACCCCAAACAGCAAGCAACGCAGGTGTTGAAGCACGTTGGCTAGGAAAAACTCCCTAGAAGGGACAAAACCTAGGAAGAAACCTAGAGAGGACCCAGGCTATGAGGGTTGGCCAGTCCTCTTCTGGCTGTGCCGGGTGGAGATTATAACAGAACATGGCCAAGATGTTCAAATGTTCATAAATTACCAGCTTGGTCAGATAATAGGTCTGGGACAGGTAGCACGTTCGGTGAACAGGTCAGGATTCCATAGCCACAGGCAGAACAGTTGAAACTGGAGCAGCAGCCCGGCCAGGTGGACTGGGGACAGCAAGGAGTCATCATGCCAGGTAGTCCTGAGGCATGGTCCTAGGGCTCAGGTCCTCCGAGAGAGAGAAAGAAAGAGAGAAAGAGAGAATTAGAGGGAGCATACTTAAATTCACACAGGACACCAGATAAGACAGGAGAAGTACTCCAGATATAACAAACTGACCCTAGCCCCCCGACACATAAACTACTGCATCATAAAAAATGGAGGCTGAGACAGGAGGGGTCGGGAGACACTGTGGCCCCACCCGATGATACCCCCGGACAGGGTAAAACAGGAAGGATATAACCCCACCCACTTTGCAAAAGCACAGCCCCCACACCACTAAAGGGATATCTTCAACCACCAACTTACCATCCTGAGACAAGGCCGAGTATAGCCCACAAAGATCTCCGCCACGGCACAACCCAAGAGGGGGGAGGGGGGCGCCAACCCAGACAGGAAGATCACATCAGTGACTCAACCCACTCAAGTGACGCACCCCTCCTAGGGACGGCATGAAAGAGCACCAGTAAGCCAGTGACTCAGCCCCTGTAATAGGATTAGAGAATCCCAGTGGAGAGACAGGAACCGGCCAGGCAGTTCATAGCAGACCCTATTCCTTTGTTCCATGGGCTACCAAAACGACCGGTGCCCCCCTCTGTTCTATTGGCAAATGTCCAACCACTTGAGAATAAGATGGAGGCGCTTCATTCGAGTCTCCCATAAGAGAGACCTGGAAAGTTACAATATTATATGTCAGTAACAATGACGCTAGGAGTCAAGAAGCAGGTACATTTGATGAGTTTAATAATAAAGAATATAGAGTGGTACACAACAAGAGAAGTGTCTGGACATGAACACAGAACCAACACTGCCTGAAGCGTGATGCAAGGGAGTGCTAGATAAAAAGGGAGTAATCAGTGTAGTAGAAGTTCAGGTGTGTCTAATGAGGGGGCACAGGTGTGCGTAATGAGGGTTGCCAGGTGTGCGTAATGATCGGTTGCCAGGACTAGCTGGATCGCCAGCCGCAGGATGACCAGGGGGATGGACCCGATGACGAGGGAGCAGGTCTTAGGCGCTCTCCAGCCAGTGTCTCCGCCCCTCTAATGCCAACATTACCGACAGGAGCTCCCGATCGGCAACGTCATAGTTCCTCTCTGCAGGAGACAGTTTCTTTTGAAGCGTCCACCTCCACCACAAAGGGCAACGTAGGATATGGGTGTTTGAGCAAACGGGCGGAGGTGAAATGTCCCTTCAGTAGGCAGAAGATTTCATTGGCTGCAGGACTCCACCACAACCCTTGAGGAGAGAGGTGAGAGGAGAGGCGATAGAGCCAAAGTTCTTGATGAAATGGAGGTAGAAGTCGGCAAACCCCTGGCCATTACCTTACAGCATCGACCTTCTTTACCATCCATCATCACTCCTTGCGGGCCGATCTGGTAACCCAGAAAGGAGACAGCTTCCTGATGGAATTGGCACTTCTCCGCTTTGACATAAAGGGTGGTTAGCCAGGAGGCGTTCCAGGACTACTCAGACGTGAGCGATGTGATCATCCAAGGTAACCGAGTAGACCAGGATGTTGTCGATATACACGACCACCTGGCATCCGATCATGTCCTGGAACACCTCGTTAACAAATTCCTTGAATGCTGACAGAGCATTGGCTAATGGTATGCACGGCAGCGTAGCCTAGTGGTTAGAGCGTTGGACTAGTAACCAGAAGGTTGCAAGTTCAAACCCCCGAGCTGACAAGGTACAAATCTGTCGTTCTGCCCCTGAACAGGCAGTTAACCCACTGTTCCCAGGCTGTCATTGAAAATAAGAATGTGTTCTTAACTGACTTGCCTGGTTAAATAAAGGTAAAAAAATTTTTTTAAATCCATAAGGCATAACAAGTACTCGTAGTGACCAGACACCGTGCTGAAAGCTGTCTTCCATTCATCCCCCTCTCGGATGGGGATAATTTAATTTAATTTAAACTTTATTTAAATAGGAAGTTACAGTACATGGAGATGAAAAATATTTTTTACAAGAGAGCCCTGTACACATTACAATAAAAACGGATTATTAAAACAACATGTGTATAAAACTATATATTTCAGCACAATAAACAAAAATAAACATTTAATAAAAGCAATCACATTCAACTACATAGAGGTCCTCAATCAATCATTTCAACTGCCAGAGTGGCACTAGCACATCTAACTGCAGTGGAGACTGGAGGGATCTCTAGTGTCATCCATTCCTGTGAATGGGTTTGGGAACTTGTGATTCTTTTGTTAAGTAATGATGTTACATATAGAGAGAGTTTCTGTAAGATTACTTTGTAAATAAATTTCAAAAGAATACAGACTACAGTGATGTCTCCTGTGATAAAACGATTTTAAGGGTTTTAAAACAGAGGTTGCCGCATGCATGTAAACAATATCACCAAAATCCAATACAGGGAGAAAGGCATGATTTATTTCAATACAAAAAAACTATCTTAGTCAGATTTTTTTATATGCGTTACGAGGACATCTTGTCATCAATCCAGACACCCAGGTACTTAAATTGAAAAACATGCTCAATTTGGGCTCCATTTATAGCGTAAATATGTAGGTCCTCGGGTCAACATTTTGTAACCTAGAGAACAGCATGAGCTTGGTATTACTTGTATTTAACCTCTTACGTCGAGCCATGCCGGATCCGGGAGCGTAATCATAGCCTCAAGCTCAATACCATAACGCAACGTTAACTATTCATGAAAATCGCAAATGAAATGAAATTAATATGCTAGCTCTCAAGCTTAGCCTTTTGTTAACACCACTGTCATCTCAGATTTTCAAAAATATGCTTCTCAAGCATAGCAAACTAGCATTTGTGTAACAGTACTGATAGCTAGCGTAGCATTTAGCGTTAGCATCAGCAGGAAACATTTTCACAACAACCAGCAAAAACATTCAAATAAATCATTTACCTTTGAAGAACTTCGGATGTTTTCAATGAGGAGACTCTCAGTTAGACAGCAAATGTTCAGTTTTTCCTGAAAGATTTTTTGTGCAGGAGAAATCGGTCCGTTTGGTGCGTCACGTTTGGCTACCAAAAAAAACGAAAATTCAGTTTTCCAAACGCCAAACTTTTTTCCAAATTAACTCCATAATATCGACTGAAACATGGCAAACGTTGTTTAGAACCAATCCTCAAGGTGTTTTTCACATATCTCTTCAATGATGTATCGTTCCTGGAAGTGTACTTCTCCCTATGTATCGCGTGGTAAAATGATTGCCACTGGGAATTACGCACCAACTTAGACAAAGGACACCGGACGGACCCCTGGCAAATGTAGTCTCTTATGGCCAATCTTCCAATGATATGCCTACAAATACGTCACAATGCTGCAGACATCTTGGACGAATGGCAGAGAGCATAAGCTCGTTCACAGCACATTCACAGCCATATAAGGAGACGATAGTAAAACAGAGCTTCAGAAATTCAGCTCATTTCCTGTTTGAGGTTACATCTTGGTTTCGCCTGTAGCATCATTTCTGGGGCACGCACAGATAATATCTTTGCAGTTTTGAAAACGTCAGAGTGTTTTCTTTCCAACGCTGTCGTGACAAAATATTGCGCTTAAAACGGGAACGTTTTTTTATCCAATAATGACATAGCGCCCCCATAGGTTGAAGAGGTTAACACTAATTTAACCTATCTGGGATCGTCCGGGATGCTAGCGTCCCACATCGCCAACAGCCAGTGCAAGTGCAGGACGCCAAATTCAAAACAGAAATCTCATAATTAAAATTCCTCAACCATACAAGTATTTTACACAATTTTAAAGATACACTTCTCGTTAATCCAACCACAGTGTCTGATTTCAAAAAGGCTTTTCGGGCGAAAGCAGAACATATCATTATGTTAGGTCAGCAACTAGTCACAGAAAGCATTCAGCCATTTTCCAACCAAAGAGAGGTGTCACAAAAAGCAGAAATATAGATCAAATTAATCACTAACATTTAACGATCTTCATCAGATGACACTCCCAGGACTCAATGTTACACAATACATGTATGTTTTGTTCGATCAAGTTCATATTTCTATCCAAAAACCTCAGCTTACATTGGCGCCATGTTCAGAAATGCCTCCTAAACATCCGGAGAAATTGCAAAGAGCCACATCAAATAACAGAAATACTCATCATAAACTTTGATGAAAGATACATGTTTTACATAGAATTAAAGATAAACTTGTTCTTAATGCAACCGCTGTGTCAGATTTTAAAAAAGCTTTCCGGCAAAAGCACAATATTCAATAATCTGAGAACAGCGTTCAGCCACAAAAGCAAGCCATACAGTTACCCGCCAAGTTGTGGAGTCAACAAAAGTCATAAATAGCACTATACATCTTCACTTACCTTTGCTGATCTTCGTCAGAATGCACTCCCAGGACTCCCACTTCCACAAGAAATGTTTGTTTTGTTCAATTACATCCATATTTATGTCCAAATACCTCCGTTTGTTTGCTTGTTTAATTCACTATTCCAAAGGCACTATTCCAAAGGCTTTTTTTCCTTTTGCCAGACGAAAAGTAAAAAGAGTTCCATTACAGTTTGTAGAAACATGTCAAACGATGTTTACAATCAATTCTTAGGGTATTTTTATAATAAATCTTCAATAATATTCCAACCGGACAATAGCGTATTCATTACAGAGGGAAAAGAAGGAAGGGCACGCACGCGTGAACTTTCTAAAGACTGTTGACATCTGCTGGAAGCCTTGGAAAGTGCAATCTGGCCCCATAGACACAGCATATTGGATAGGCAATCACTTAAATGAAACTACAACCTCAGATTTCCCACTTCCTGGTTGGATTTGCCTGCCATATGAGTTATGTTACACTCACAGACATCATTCAAACAGTTTTAGAAATTTCAGAGTGTTTTCTATCCAATACTACTAATAATATGCATATATTAGCATCTGGGACAGAGTAGCAGGCAGTTTACTCTGGGCACCTTATTCATCCAAGCTACTCAACACTGCCCCTGCAGCCATAAAAAGTTAATGCAAGAAGACTTTAAACTGTCCTACCTCACTTCTACCAACACTTGGGGTGCTAAAAACTCTAGACCACTTTTATTCTACCCACAGAAACACATACAACTCTCACTCCCTTCGGCAAATCTGATAATGACTCTATTCTCCTGCTTCCTGTTTACATACAAAAGCTCAAACAGTACAGTGATGCGCTCAATATGGAAGTTGTTGGATGAAGCAGATGCAAGGCTACAAGACTGTTTTGTTAGGACAGACTGACATATGTTCTGGGATTCATCCAATAGCATTGAAGAGTTTATCACAACAGTCACAGGCTTCATCAATAACTGCATAGACGATGTGGTCCCCACAGTGACTATAAGAACGTATCCAAAACAAAAACCATGGATTAGAGGCAACATCCATGCTGAGCTAAAGGCTGGAGCTACCGCTCACAAGGAACAGGACACGGGTATGGATGCATGCAATGATGGCTCCAGAGAGAATGGCTGCTGTTTTACTGTCTCCTAACCAATTATGCTATGGTATGCGCTTTTTTCTCTGTGTTACTTGTAACTTATTTTGTACATAATGTTTCTGCCAGCGTCTCTTATAACTATTTGAACTGCCCATTCACATGATTTATATCCTGCTTTAAAACCCAGAATCAGTATGGGTCCCAATTCTGTGAGGGTCCAGCATCAGAGCTAGACAGCTAGTAGATGCAGAAATGGAGAAGTGGGAGGCCAATCTAGACCAGACGTGTAGGCTGACTGGGGGCCAGAGGTGGAGGCCGGGGCCCTGGCTGGGACGCCTGTGGAGTGAGCATGGGGGTGAGCGTTGAGTGTTAGGTGCCATGGTGTGCAGGCAGTAGGCCTGGCTCATTCTGTTCTGTGGGGGAGAGGGGATGGGGTGAGCGAGACAGACTAAATCAGGCAGGGGAGGGAGGAGCAATCTGGCCTCAAGTAGAGGGTGGGGATCTAGCTAGCTGGCCTGACTGCGCACAATCGCTCTGTTTCCATGCAAACAACATGGGCCTGGCGGTTAGGTTATGGGGGAGGATGTTGAAAAGCAGGCAACACCCTTGTGTGAAGCTTTGTTGTGTGACACATACGCAGCCCACCCTAGCATTCTACATCCTATATTGGGCCCTGGATACAATTGCAGGTTTGAGAGTGACAAATCGTACTGGGTCAGGCTCAGCTGAGTACAAGGGCAGGGAGGGAATGATATATACAGTATATATGTACTTTAGCATTATATACTGTAGGATAGAAGCCATTATTGCAGGAAGATGACTCCTTTACACTATGATTATTATAGATTCATATTATAAAATATTTGTATTTGATGTTAATTGTTACAGTAAATGGGAATGTGTATTATTGTGGGGGCAATATGGCGTTAGTTGAAGCATCATATCTAAGCCAATATGACACCAATCTCTATGAAAATTCACAATCAAATTAATTTGAGATACACAACACACTCCCGCATCTGGTCATGAGCCATCAGCCCTTTACTGAGAAACACATACCTAATTTTAAAAAAGGGTCTTTAGCAATTGAGTTTTCAGAGTATTTTCTGTGCCTACCTAGCTCAAATTCTAAAAAGTGACCATTGCACTTAAAAAATGTAGGTGCAACATTTTTTATTACATTCAGAATTTATCGCTCTCACACTTGCCAATTTCTGTCCATTAAGAACCAACCATGTGCTTACCTTTCTGTAGCATTTCTGACAATGATAACATCTTTTTCAGCTGAATCTCAGAGTTCTATAACCGGGACCGGCAACTTGGTTGCTGTGCAACAGCAGCAGCTAGCTAGTAGCAGGCTAGCAGCTGTAGCTAGCTATCACTAGTCGGATGATAAACAGGGCTAGACATTAATGCGTGCAAGTAAAATAATTGTTGGACAAGCAGATTACAGATTTAAGTTGTCTGAATGGACAAGTCAAACAAAATCACACAAAAATCACTATATCAAAAAATGTGGCTACTCTGATCAGAATAGGATCAGAATTTAATCAAAGTGTCCTTCGGATGCTATGTTTTGCTCGCTGTCCTCCCAATCTCTGCAGAGCGCATCTGAGTATAATTATTGTAGGCTTGCATTGACAGGCACAAGCAATCTTTCAATCATGTAGTCATAAAGATGCATTTGTTTTTATCAAAGCGAGAATAATTGGTAGTTAATAATAATTTGCCCAGTTATAGCACATTTTTGTCAGCAATCCTGGAAAGGTCATGATGTGCGCACCATCTGCGTGTGCGCCAGTGTCATTGCCAGAGAATATACAGAGAGAGACATTTGCGCTGCAGGTAAAATAATGATATATACAACAGACTAGATAGTGTCGTTTGGCTGGTTACCTCGCTAGTTAACTGTTTAGCTACTGGCATGCATTAATGTCATTGTCATGTCCGATGGAAGAAGGTTATTTTGTGAAGTGGTTCATACAACACAAGGATAAAATAAGGTGTATATATATATATATTTACATTTTACACCTTTTTATCCCCAATTTCGTGGTATCCAATTGGTAGTTGCAGTCTTGTCTCGTCGCTGCAACTTCCATACGGACTCGGCAGAGGCGAAGGTCGAGAGCTGTGTGTCCTCCGAAACACAACGCAACCAAGCCGCACTGCTTCTTGACACAATACCCACTTAACCCGGAAGCCAGCTGCCCCAATGTGTCGGAGGAAACACTGTACACCTGGCAACCGTCAGTGTGCACTGCGCCCGGCCTGCCACAGGAGTTGCTAGTGCACGATGGGACAAGGACATCCCTGCCGGCCAAACCCTCCCCTAAGCCGGATGACGCTAGGCCATTGGTCTCCCGGTCGCGGCCGGCTGTGTTCGGTCACAATGACAACTCCATTGTGTCCTCGTCCCAGAGCGCTAAGAACCTTGGCGTGATCCTGGACAACACCCTGTCGTTCTCAAATAACATCAAGGCGGTGGCCCGTTCCTGTAGGTTCATGCTCTACAACATCCGCAGAGTACGACCCTGCCTCACACAGGAAGCGGCGCAGGTCCTAATCCAGGCACTTGTCATCTCCCGTCTGGATTACTGCAACTCGCTGTTGGCTGGGCTCCCTGCCTGTGCCATTAAACCCCTACAACTCATCCAGAACGCCGCAGCCCGTCTGGTGTTCAACCTTCCCAAGTTCTCTCACGTCACCCCGCTCCTCCGCTCTCTCCACTGGCTTCCAGTTGAAGCTCGCATCCGCTACAAGACCATGGTGCTTGCCTACGGAGCTGTGAGGGGAACGGCACCTCACTACCTCCAGGCTCTGATCAGGCCCTACACCCAAACAAGGGCACTGCGTTCATCCACCTCTGGCCTGCTCGCCTCCCTACCACTGAGGAAGTACAGTTCCCGCTCAGCCCAGTCAAAACTGTTCGCTGCTCTGGCCCCCCAATGGTGGAACAAACTCCCTCACGACGCCAGGACAGCGGAGTCAATCACCACCTTCCGGAGACACCTGAAACCCCACCTCTTTAAGGAATACCTAGGATAGGATAAAGTAATCCTTCTCCCCCTCCCCCCTTAAAAGACCTAGATGCACTATTGTAAAGTGGCTGTTCCACTGGATGTCATAAGGTGAAAGCACCAATTTGTAAGTCGCTCTGGATAAGAGCGTCTGCTAAATGACTTAAATGTAAATGTTAAATGTTTTTGCCCCAAGTTTTAAAAAAATCAGTCCTAGAGACATTTACATGGTTATTAAAATGTCACGCCAGGGTAAGCCTACATGAAACACAGCCCTTATTTTAAGTGTATCTAACTTCCTCTATGGGAAAAATGAATGGTGGAACAACGATTGGAACATTTCCTTGTTTGACTGTGTTATGTTCCCCAGTTTATGTGTGGTAGTTTGTGTATTTGTATGTGTTTATTTCAGGAAATGGCTTCCTGAAATCCCTCAAGCAGCTGATTGGTCGACTCCATGGCTAATTGGAGAGCTGACCCCGCTCCCTCGTCAAGACGCAGCCGTCTCCAGTTACACATTCATTCTGAAGCTATATAAAAGCCAGTGTCCTGTTCAGAAAAGAGTCATTGCTGGGAGGTCATTGCAGAGAGATTGAATGTGATAGAGAATCATTGCTGAGAGAGGAGGCTGATGGCTGTGGATAATTTACTATGTTAGTTGTTGGTAGCAGTTGGTATGTTCTGTGAGTTTGTTGCTCAGATAGAGCTTATTTGATGTCCTTTGTTTGTTTAAGAAATTATTTGTTCTCCTGTTTCATTTGTTCCCAGGGGGGAAGGGGAAGGCACCTAGGGAGTGCTTAGGCAAGAGGCCCGCGGGCATACATATACCCGTAGTATATTCATTGTCTAGGCACAATAGGTAAGGCCTGGGCGGACCACCCCCTGTATTTTGGTTAGGGCACCAGGTGGTGCTAAATTAGGTAAGTATTGGTTAGGCAGATAAGATAGGAGAGGGGGCTTTGAGATTTACTTTCTTTGCTTTGGTTCCGTCCAGCCCCTTTTCCCCATATTACGGTGTAAAGGAATAAAGTCCTTGTAAACGGTACTACATTCTGCCTGTTGTCATCCTTACTCACGCCTACAGTCCATACCTCTTTCACTTCACGGAGAGTTTAGTTGTAGCAGGGTGTTGCGTTCCCTCTTCATAGAGGCGTGATTCTCTCACTGCAAGGAGAGGAGACAGGTAAGACCTTCAAATGCCAAGTCGGAGGACAGGGCGGAGGAAGGGGTTCCTCGTACCCCCTTTATATTGCCCCGATTCGATCCTTTATCTTCTGCTTCGGGTCGTTCAGATGGGACTGCTGGGCTGAAGGTGAGGCTGGCTCGGTTAGAAATGGAGCAAAAAGATAAAGAGAGACAGATGAATTTTGAACTTGAAATTAGGAAAATAGGTGACAAGGAGGTGAGGATCCGACAACTGGAGCTAGACGCTGGCTCCAGTGCGACTCCACAAGCTGCTCATCATCAAACCCACTTCGATGTGATTAAAAACATAGCTTTAGTCCCTCCATTCCGAGAGTCGGAAGTTGATTCTTATTTCTCTGTGTTTGAACATGTGGCCACTGCGCTGCATTGGCCACTCTAGGTTTGGCCGGTTACAATGTAAATTGTCTGGGAAAGCCCAGGAAGTAGTAGCTGCTCTCTCCCTGGACGACAGTTTACACTACGATACAGTTAAAACTACTGTGTTGCGGTATGAGTTGGTGCCTGAAGCTTATAGGCAGCGCTTCGGGAACCACAAAAAAACATCTCACCGTACATTTGTTGAATTTGCAAGGGACAAAGAGTCTCTGTTTAGTCGCTGGTGTTCAGCCAGGAAAGCTAACACCTTTGCTGATATTCGGGAGTTGATGCTGTTGGAGGACTTTAAAAGCAACCTCCCAGATATAATTGTAGTTCATTTAAATGAACAGAAGGTGGCGATATTGGCCCAAGCAGCAGTGTTGGCAGATGAGTACGCTTTGACACACAAGACTGTCTTTGGTGCACCACGTTTTGAAGGCCGGACGATTACGTCATTAGTTCCTCGTTCAGGTCGCTTTTCCCCAGACAACCCTAAGCCTTTTCATGAAATGCGTGAATGTTTTTACTGTCACCAAAAGGGTCACGTGATTGCGGACAGTCACCGTCCCCAACAATGAAAAGTTTGGGTTTAGTCAAGTCTTTGGCTCGTCGTCCATTGGATCGAGTTATTGATTTAGCATTTGAGAAACCGGATCCTGTCTATGCTCCGTTTATCTCTGCCAGTTGTGTTTCCTTAACAGGAGAACAAGCTGATCAAAAGCCTATCCAAATCCTACGAGACACCGGGGCGGCGCAGTCAGTAATCATTACTGATGCTTTACCTTGGTCTCCTGAAACGTATTGTAGCTCGCATGTCATATTACAGGGGATAGAGACAAAAACCATACCTGTACCATTACACTGGGTCCACTTAGTGTCAGACTTGGTATCAGGGCGTTTCCGTGTTGGTGTAGTTTCTACACTGCCAGTAAAAGGAGTCTCATTGCTACTAGGGAATGATATTGCTGGTGGTAATGTCACTCCTGTGTTAGAGGTAGTAGACAAGCTAGAAATCAAACTACAGATGAGAAATTGGTTCAAGCATTTCCACATGTTTTTCCTGCTTGTGTGTTAACGAGGGCACAATCTCGCAAGCTAGGAGATGTGGTGGATTTGGCTAGTTCCATTTTTGAGAATGTTGAGGTAGAAGACAATGCACCGAGTATGCCTTCTGCAATGCCAACAGTTTTTACCCCCGTAAAAACTAAGGCAGGGTAAAATGAAATTGTGCCCCAATTACATGACATTCTTTTGTCTGTCACCCCCAAGAAGGTGATTGAATGTCAAAAAGAAGACACCAGTCTTCGCAAGTGTTTTGCTTCTGTAATTTCCATTGAGGAAGCTAAAACTAGAGAGACCGCCTACTTTATGGAAGAAGGAGTTTTGATGCGGAAATGGGCATCTCATGACACCATTAATGACTGGAGTGAAGTGTGTCAAGTGGTTGTTCCTACACCGTTCCGACAGCAGGTGCTGTCACTCGCCCATGACCAGGCGTGGTCTGGACATTTGGGGATCACAAAGACTTATAACCGGGTCCTGCGTCATTTCTTCTGGCCAGGATTGAAGTCTGACGTGGTCCAATTTTGTAAAACATGTCACATATCTCAACTCACTGGGAAAGTGAATTAAACCGTTCCTCGAGCGCCGCTCTGCCCGATTCCTGTGGTGGGGGAACCGTTTGAAAGAGTGATAATTGATTGTGTAGGTCCATTGCCGAAAACCAGGTCAGGTAACCAGTTCCTACTAACAATAATGTGCAGTGCTACTCGATACCCAGAGGCTATTCCTCTCCGTACTATTACGGCTAAGACTGTGGTGAAGGCACTAGTGAAGTTCTTCTCTACGTTTGGACTCCCTAAAGCACATATGTCAGAGTCAAGGCCCGCGGGCCACATCCGGCCCGCAAGAAGGTTTTTTACGGCCCCTGGGATGATCTTGATTTATTATTAGAACCGGCCCGCAGCAAGCCGGCAGCCCGCAGATCTTTTACACGCACCAATACTACATTTCCCACAATGCAAAGGTGACGCACCGAGCAGTAGGCTGCTTCATTTCAATATTTATTGGCACAGCAGTCGTCAGCATCACAGTAAAATTAACTTTCAGATACCCATCAAAAATGGCAAAACGGAAGGTGGATACTGAGAACCGGGGGTTTCAAACAAGGTGGGAGTCGGAGTATATGTTCACGAAGGTAGCTGGAAAACCTGTGTGTCTTCTGTGTGGAGAAAGTGTGGCGGTACTGAAAGAGTATAATCTGAGACGACATTATGAAACGAAACACGCGGACAAAAACAAGAATATGGACATGGAACAAAGGCTACAAAAGGCAGAGGAATTAAAACGAGGCCTCAAATCTCGACAGGCTCTGTTCAAAAAAGCCAAATCACAAGGCCAGGCTGCTGTCAAGGCCAGTTTTATTTTGGCAGAAGAGATCGCTAAATCAGCCCGGCCATTTACGGAGGGGGATTTCATCAAAAACTGCATGATTAAAGTTTGTGACGAAGTTTGCCCAGAAAAAGGCAACTCTTTTTAAATGTGAGTCTGAGCAGAAACACCATTGCCGAGAGAGTAGACCAGTTGTCCATCAATCTAAAAGAGCAGCTTGTGAAAAAGGGAAAAGATTTTATTGCATATTCCTTGGCTGTGGATGAGAGCACCGACATTTCTGACATTGCCCAGTTGTCAATTTTCATCCGCGGAGTGGACTCCAACCTAAGCGTGACAGAGGAGTTTTTGGCTTTACGTCCTATGCATGGCACAACTACGGGGCATGATTTGTATGAAGAGGTGTCAAGATGTGTAAATGAGATGGAGCTGCCTTGGGAAAAACTCGTGGGTTTGACAACCGACGGAGCACCTGCGATGTGTGGACACAGGAGCGGACTGGTGGCGAAGATACGGGAAAAGATGCAAGAGGAAAACGCGACAGGTGAGCTGACAGCTTATCATTGTATCATACACCAGGAAGCGTTGTGCGGTAAAGCCTTGAAAATGGAGCATGTAATGAGCATCATCACGCGCACAGTTAACTTTATCAGAGCCAAAGGTTTGAATCACCGCCAGTTCAAGGCATTTCTGACGGAGTTAGAAACGGAGCATGGTGATTTGCCTTATCACACAGAGGTGCGATGGCTAAGCCAGGGAAAGGTGCTTCAAAGATGTTTCGAGCTTCGTGAGGAGATTTGTCTGTTCTTGGACAGCAAAGGGAAAGACACAACACAACTCCGAGACGAAATGTTTCTGTGTGAAATGGCTTTTCTGTGTGACATTACGAGTCATCTGAATGCAATAAACTTGCAGCTGCAGGGTCGGGATCGTGTCATCTCTGATATGTACAGTACAGTGAAGGCATTTAAAACCAAACTGACTCTGTGGGAGACGCAGATGCGGAAAGAAAATTTGAGCCACTTTCCCAGCTGCCAGACCATGAAAGAGAAGCTCTCTACCAGTGCGTTCCCGAGCACACAGTTGGCTGATAAAATAGGTATGCTTGCCGCTGACTTTCGACGCCGATTTGCTGACTTTGAAGCACAAAAAAGCAGGTTGGAACTGCTCGGTAACCCATTTGCTGTTGACGTGGAAAGCTCACCACCAAACCTCCAAATGGAGTTGATTGACCTCCAATGCAATGATGCACTGAGGGCAAAATATGCGGCAGTGGGTGCTGCGGAGTTCGCCCGTTTCCTCCCCGGCACAATGCCCCAGCTGCGCATCCAGGCTGCTCAAACGTTGTCTATGTTTGGCAGCACATACCTGTGTGAACAACTGTTTTCTTTGATGAACCTGAACAAAACATCACACAGAAGTCGACTTACTGCTGAACACCTCCACTCAATTCTGAGGATTTCTTCAGCTCAGAGCCTTACCCCGAACATTGATGAACTTGTGGAAAAGATGGGACACCACCAAGTATCACCCTCAACCTCAAACAAGTGAACATTACTGTGCAATCACATATTTAGAGTTTTTACTCAGTTCAAGTTTAAAAGTTAAAATTTAATATTTGTTTTCACTGCATGTTACTTCTCCTTAAACAAAGTGTTGTTTTTGATTAATAGATTTTTGCACTTTATTTTTTGTATTTCAATCCAATTATATTTTAAAAATATTTCAGTTGAGTGGATGATAGAAAATTGCTATTATTGTTTTTTCTTTGAAGTAAATTTAGCCCACTTTTGCTAAAATAGAAAATATAGTCTACTGATGGTGCCTTGAATACCGGTTTCTTTCATTTAATGTTCATGTTATGGGGATATTTATATAAAGGAAATTTGTCTTTTGTGTCTGTTGAAAATTAAAGATTACTGACAGAGCCATAAGAAAATATTGCTTTATTTATCTGATCATATTGTAATATATTTGTTAGGTTTTCAGTAGGTTCAATTAGGTTCACTAGACTATATGCGTCATTTAAATTTTTTTCGATGAACATTCGAACAGTCCGGCCCTCGTCTTGTAGCTGATTTTTTTATTTGGCCCTCCGTCCATTTGACTTTGACACCCCTGCCCTAAAGTAATCCAAACTGATCAGGGATCCAACTTCATGTCTAAACTGTTTTCAAATGTGTTAAAGACATTGTGTATTTCCCATCAGGTCTCCAGTCCGTATCATCCAGAGAGTCAAGGGGCTCTCGAACGCTGGCATCAGACGCTGAAGGCAATGCTACGCAAGTATTGTATGGATACCAGTACTGATTGTGATGAGGGGTGCCCTTTGTCCTATTTGCTATAAGGGAAACGATACAAGAGTCCTTAGGGTTCAGCCCTGCTGACCTTGTGTTTGGACACACCCCACGGGGTCCACTGAAAGTTTTGAAGGAGCATATCTTATCTTCTACACCCAGTAGCGCCCCTAAAAATGTGTTGGATTATGTCAGTAAGATGCGGGAGAGACTGCACGCCGCATGTGAGTTAGCCCAAAATTCTCTCTCCTCGTCTCAAAAACGCATGAAGTTGCATTATGACAAAAAGGCTGTTGGCCGTTCATTTGTACCAGGGGATCAAGTTTTAGTTTTGTTGCCAATCCCTGGCTCATATTTGTCAGCACGTTTTTCTGGACCATATCTGGTGGAAAAGAAACTCAATGACACCAATTATGTGATAAAGACACCAGATCGAAGGCGTTCTTCCCGTGTGTGTCATGTTAACTTCTTCGAGATAGGGGGCGCTCTTAATTTTTGGATAAAAAATGTTCCCGTTTTAAACAAGATATTTTGTCACGAAAAGATGCTCGACTATGCATGTAATTGACAGCTTTGGAAAGAAAAAACTGATGTTTCCAAAACTGCAAAGATATTATCTGTGAGTGCCCCATAACTAATGCTACAGGCGAAACCAAGATGAAATTTCATACAGGAAATGGTCCAGATTTTGAATGCCCTGTGTTCCAATGTCTCCTTATATGGCTGTGAATGCGCCAGGAATGAGCCTGCACTTTCTGTCGTTTCCCCAAGGTGTCTGCAGCATTGTGACGTATTTGTAGGCATATCATTGGAAGATTGACCATAAGAGACTACATTTACCAGGTGTCCGCCCGGTGTCCTCCGTCAAAATTATTGCGGAATCTCCAGGTCCATGCGCGTTCCATTTCTTCAGAGGAGAAACCAAACTGCCACGAATGATTTATCATCGATAGATATGTGAAAAACACCTTGAGGATTGATTCTAAACAATGTTTGCCATGTTTCTGTCGATATTATGGAGTTAATTTGGAAAAAAGTTTGCGTTGTAATGACTTAATTTTCTGTTTTTTTCTTACCCAAACGTGATGAACAAAATGGAGCGATTTGTCCTACACAAATAATATTTTTGGAAAAACTGAACATTTGCTATCTAACTGAGAGTCTCCTCATTGGAAACATCTGAAGTTCTTCAAAGGTAAATGATTTTATTTGAATGCTTTTCTTGTTTTTGTGAAAATGTTGCATGCTGAATGCCAGGCTTAATGCTATGCTAGGCTATCAATACTCTTACACAAATGCTTGTTTAGCTATGGTTCAAAAGCATATTTTGAAAATCTGAGATGACAGTGTTGTTAACAAAAGGCTAAGCTTGAGAGCTAATATATTTATTTCATTTCATTTGCGATTTTCATGAATAGTTAACGGTGCGTTATGCTAATGAGCTTGAGGCTATAAATAGGATCCCGGATACGGGATTGCACCTCGCAACAGGTTACCATGCTGAAAACATATTACGTGCGTGATTCTCCCGACAGTTCCTCAAGTAAGCAGGTCCAGCCCGGCGTCTCCAGTGTGGCTGCGGTGGTGCTGAAGCCTGGCTGGGACCTAGATGAGGATAGGGAGGACGGGTTGGAGTTACGCCATACGTTACAGCAAGGTGAACGCCTATGTAATTTAGAGATGCTGAAGAAGTTACCCTCTCAAATGGAACATTTGGATAACGATCAAACTAAGGATCTTATCCTATTGATAAACAGTTTTCTCAGTGTGTTTCAGGACATTCCAAGTCGCACATCCATCTTGGAACATGACGTGGATGTGGGGAACGCTGTTTCTATACGTCAGCATCCGTACCGGGTTAATGCTAAGAAAAGGGAGGTAATTAACTAGTTGCTCCTAACCTCTACTTTTTTGAACATTTTGTTAAAAATCGCGCAACATTTCAGCGCCCTGCTACTCATGCCAGGAATATAGTACGTTCATATGGTTAGAATGTGTGGATAGGAAACCCTCGGACATTTTTAAAACTGGTTAAATCACGACTGTGGCTATAACATAACGTGCGTTACATCGGAAAGCGCAGGAAAACCTGATCACAGAAAATGGAAATAAATATCCTTGCGCCACTTCCAGCAATTGTTAACAGTGAGCCGAATTAGATAAGACCGAGCATTCAACTCCCACAGCATCCCCATGTTGTCTAGAGTCTTGTGAATTGAATCATCTTTGATTCTTGGTTGAACCGAAACAGGGGCACCACTTACCTCCGGTCTCCGCCCAGATCATTCCGGAAGAGCTCTCTCGTGAAATTTTTTCCAAGACGACAGCTAATGATTTTTACATCGCCTACGGATGATTTTTATCGCTTATTAACGTTTACTAATACCTAAAGTAGCATTACAAACGTATTTGAAGTGTTTTGTGAAAGTTTATCGTCTACTTTTTGAATTTTAAAAAATGACGTTACGTTGTGAAATCGCTGTTTTTTTCGTTTATCACACAGTCTACATATAACGATATCTTGGCTTTATATGGCCCGATTTAATCGAAATAAAGACCCAATAGTGTTTATGGGACATCTAGGAGTGCCAACAAAGAAGATGGTGAAAGGTAATGACTGTTTTCTATTTTATTGTGCGGTTTGTGTAACGCCGAAATGCTAATTATTTTGTTTACGTCCCCTGCTGTGCTTTTGTGTTGTAGTGTATTGGTGCATGCTATCAGATAATAGCTTCTCATGCTGTCGCCGAAAAGCATTTTAAAAATCTGACTTGTTGCCTGGATTCACAACGAGTGTAGCTTTAATTTGATACCCTGCATGTGTATTTTAATGAACTTTTGAGTTTTAACTAATACTATTAGCATTTAGCGTAGCGCATTTGCATTTCCAGAGCTCTAGTTGGGACGCAAGCGTCCCAAGTAGAAGCAAGAGGTTAAAAGAAAGGTAGCTTATTTATTACAGAATGACATGGCAAAACCCAGTAACAGCTCCTGGAGTTCCCCATGTATTCAAATCAAATCAAATCAAATCCAATTTTATTTGTCACATACACATGGTTAGCAGATGTTAATGCGAGTGTAGCGAAATGCTTGTGCTTCTAGTTCCGACAATGCAGTGATAACCAACAAGTAATCTAACTAACAATTCCAAAACGACTGTCTTATACACAGTGTAAGGGGATAAAGAATATGTACATAAGGATATATGAATAAGTGATGGTACAGAGCAGCATAGGCAAGATACAGTAGATGGTATCGAGTACAGTATATACATATGAGATGAGTATGTAAACAAAGTGGCATAGTTAAAGTGGCTAGTGATACATGTATTACATAAGGATGCAGTCGATGATATAGGGTACAGTATATACGTATGCATATGAGATGAATAATGTAGGGTAAGTAACATTATATAAGGTAGCATTGTTTAAAGTGGCTAGTGATATATTTACATCATTTCCCATCAATTCCCATTATTAAAGTGGCTGGAGTTGAGTCAGTGTCAGTGTTCAGTGTGTTGGCAGCAGCCACTCAATGTTAGTGGTGGCTGTTTAACAGTCTGATGGCCTTGAGATAGAAGCTGTTTTTCAGTCTCTCGGTCCCAGCTTTGATGCACCTGTACTTTGATGCACCTGTACCTCGCCTTCTGGATGATAGCGGGGTGAACAGGCAGTGGCTCGGGTGGTTGATGTCCTTGATGATCTTTATGGCCTTCCTGTAACATCGGGTGGTGTAGGTGTCCTGGAGGGCAGGTAGTTTGCCCCCGGTGATGCGTTGTGCAGACCTCACTACCCTCTGGAGAGCCTTACGGTTGAGGGCGGAGCAGTTGCCGTACCAGGCGGTGATACAGCCCGCCAGGATGCTCTCGATTGTGCATCTGTAGAAGTTTGTGAGTGCTTTTGGTGACAAGCCGAATTTCTTCAGCCTCCTGAGGTTGAAGAGGCGCTGCTGCACCTTCTTCACGATGCTGTCTGTGTGAGTGGACCAGTTCAGTTTGTCTGTGATGTGTATGCCGAGGAACTTAAAACTTGCTACCCTCTCCACTACTGTTCCATCAATGTGGATAGGGGGGTGTTCCCTCTGCTGTTTCCTGAAGTCCACAATCATCTCCTTAGTTTTGTTGACGTTGAGTGTGAGGTTATTTTCCTGACACCACACTCCGAGGGCCCTCACCTCCTCCCTGTAGGCCGTCTCGTCGTTGTTGGTAATCAAGCCTACCACTGTTGTGTCGTCCGCAAACTTGATGATTGAGTTGGAGGCGTGCGTGGCCACGCAGTCGTGGGTGAACAGGGAGTACAGGAGAGGGCTCAGAACGCACCCTAGTGGGGCCCCAGTGTTGAGGATCAGCGGGGAGGAGATGTTGTTGCCTACCCTCACCACCTGGGGGCGGCCCGTCAGGAAGTCCAGTACCCAGTTGCACAGGGCGGGGTCGAGACCCAGGGTCTCGAGCTTGATGACGAGCTTGGAGGGTACTATGGTGTTGAATGCCGAGCTGTAGTCGATGAACAGCATTCTCACATAGGTATTCCTCTTGTCCAGATGGGTTAGGGCAGTGTGCAGTGTGGTTGAGATTGCATCGTCTGTGGACCTATTTGGGCGGTAAGCAAATTGGAGTGGGTCTAGGGTGTCAGGTAGGGTGGAGGTGATATGGTCCTTGACTAGTCTCTCAAAGCACTTCATGATGACGGAAGTGAGTGCTACGGGGCGGTAGTCGTTTAGCTCAGTTACCTTAGCTTTCTTGGGAACATGAACAATGGTGGCCCTCTTGAAGCATGTGGGAAGAGCAGACTGGTATAGGGATTGATTGAATATGTCCGTAAACACACCGGCCAGCTGGTCTGCGAATGCTCTGAGGGCGCGGCTGGGGATGCCGTCTGGGCCTGCAGCCTTGCGAGGGTTAACACGTTTAAATGTCTTACTCACCTCGGCTGCAGTGAAGGAGAGACTGCATGTTTTCGTTGCAGGCCGTGTCAGTGGCACTGTATTGTCCTCAAAGCGGGCAAAAAAGTTATTTAGTCTGCCTGGGAGCAAGACATCCTGGTCCGTGACTGGGCTGGATTTCTTCTTGTAGTCCGTGATTGACTGTAGACCCTGCCACATGCCTCTTGTGTCTGAGCCGTTGAATTGAGATTCTACTTTGTCTCTGTACTGACGCTTAGCTTGTTTGATAGCCTTGCGGAGGGAATAGCTGCACTGTTTGTATTCGGTCATGTTACCAGACACCTTGCCCTGATTAAAAGCAGTGGTTCGTGCTTTCAGTTTCACGCGAATGCTGCCATCAATCCACGTTTTCGGGTTAGGGAATGTTTTAATCGTTGCTATGGGAACGACATCTTCAACGCACGTTCTAATGAACTCGCACACCGAATCAGCGTATTCGTCAATATTGTTATCTGACGCAATACGAAACATATCCCAGTCCACGTGATGGAAGCAGTCTTGGAGTGTGGAGTCAGCTTGGTCGGACCAGCGTTGAACAGACCTCAGCGTGGGAGCCTCTTGTTTTAGTTTCTGTCTGTAGGCAGGGATCAACAAAATGGCGTCGTGGTCAGCTTTTCCGAAAGGGGGGCGGGGCAGGGCCTTATATGCGTCGCGGAAGTTAGAGTAACAATGATCCAAGGTTTTTCCACCCCTGGTTGCGCAATCGATATGCTGATTAAATTTAGGGAGTCTTGTTTTCAGATTAGCCTTGTTAAAATCCCCAGCTACAATGAATGCAGCCTCCGGATAAATGGTTTCCAGTTTGCAAAGAGTTAAATAAAGTTCGTTCAGAGCCATCGATGTGTCTGCTTGGGGGGATATATACGGCTGTGATTATAATCGAAGAGAATTCTCTTGGTAGATAATGCGGTCTACATTTGATTGTGAGGAATTCTAAATCAGGTGAACAGAAGGATTTGAGTTCCTGTATGTTTCTTTCATCACACCATGTCTCGTTCGCCATAAGGCATACGCCCCCGCCCCTCTTCTTACCAGAAAGATGTTTGTTTCTGTCGGCGCGATGCGTGGAGAAACCCGTTGGCTGCACCGCCTCGGATAGCGTCTCTCCAGTGAGCCATGTTTCCGTGAAGCAAAGAACGTTACAGTCTCTGATGTCCCTCTGGAATGCTACCCTTGCTCGGATTTCATCAACCTTGTTGTCAAGAGACTGGACATTGGCAAGAAGAATGCTAGGGAGTCGATTTTTTGGGTCGCTGCATGGGATCCATTCCGTTGTCCTGTTTGAAATGCAGAACACAGGATCCGCGTCGCGAAAAACATATTCTTGGTCGTACTGATGGTGAGTTGACGCTGATCTTATATTCAGTAGTTCTTCTCGACTGTATGTAATGAAACCTAAGATGACCTGGGGTACTAAATGTAAGAAATAACACGTAAAAAAAAAAAAAAACTGCATAGTTTCCTAGGAACGCGAAGCGAGGCGGCCATCTCTGTCGGCGCCAGAAGTAACAATTGCAAAGACATTGCCAACTTTGTATTGTATTCAACTTCATTCTGAAGTTATTGTTGGTCACAGACAGATAAACATCTTGACTCCATATTTAGCAGAGATCTTCTGTGTATAAAGTGATGCGCAAGGGCAAAAAAAAACATCTACAGACTACAGCTGTTTTATGAGTGGTCTGAGGCAGTCGGTAAAAAGCAAGTGTTTTCAAGTGCAACTTTAGTAACGATGGTTTTGGGAAACAGCTCTGAGATTTAACGATGTGCCTACTAAAGTTCTAATGATGAACTTAGTCTTAAGATGATTTTTTACTTTTTCCACATTTTGTTATGTTACAGCCTTATCCTTATCAATCTACACACTAGCTCATAATGATAAAGCGAAAACAGTTACATAAGTAATCAGACCCTTGCTATGAGACTCGAAATTGAGCTCAGGTGCATCTTGTTTCCATGGATCATCCTTGAGATGTTTCTACAACTTAATTGGAGTCCACCTGTGGAAAATTAAATTGATTGGACATGATTTGGAAAGGCACACACACCTGTCTATATAGGGTCCCACAGTTGACAGTACATGTCAGAGCGAAAACCAAGCCATGAGGTCGAAGGAATTTCCATAGAGCTCCGAGACCAAATTACCTGGAGAAGGCTACCAAAACATTTCTGAAGCATTGAAGGTCCCCAAGAACACAGTGGCCTCCATCATTCTTAAATGGAAGAAGCTTGGAATCACCAAGACTCTTCCTAGAGCTGGCCACCCAGCAAATGGAGCAATTGGGGGAGAAGGACCTTGGTCAGGGAGTAGACCAAGAGCCTGATGGTTACTCTGACAGAGCTCCAGAATTCCTCTGTGGAGATGGGAGAACCATCCAGAAGGACAACCATCTCTGCATCACTCCACCAATCAGGCCTTTATGGTTGAGTGTCCAGACGAAAGACACTCCACAATAAAATGCACATAACAGCCCACTTGGAGTTTGCCAAAAGTCACCCAAAGGACTCTCAGACCATGAGAAATGATATTCTCTGGTCTGATGAAACCAAGATTGAACTATTTGGCCTGAATGCCAAGCGTCACATCCGGAGGAAACCTGGCACCATCCCTACGGTGAAGCATGGTGTTGGCCTTCCTGTGACATCGGGTGCTATAGGTGTCATGGAGGGCAGGTAGTTTTCCCCCGGTGATGTATTTGGCAGACCGCACCACCTTCTGGAGAGCCCTGCGGTTCCGGGCGGTGCAGTTGCCATACCAGGCGGTATGTCTCTGCCACTGAAAAAGATCCCCACAGCAAAACAACAACCACCCGAGCCACTGCCACTTCACCCCGCTATCATCCAGAAGGCGAGGTCAGTTCCTGGTGCATCAAAGCTGGTACCGAGATACTGAAAAACAGCTTCTATCCCAAGGCCATCAGACTGTTAATTAGCCATCACAGGAACATTAGTGGCTGCTGCCTATACACATAGACTTGAAATCACTAGCCACTTTAATATTTTTTTACATATTTTGCATTACTCATCTCATATGTATATACTGTATTTTAGATTACTATTAGTCTATACCGCTCTAACATTGCTCGTCCATATATTTGTATATTCTTAATTCCATTCCTTTACTAAGATTTGTGTGTAGTGGGTATATGTTGTGAAATTGTTAGATATTACTTGTTAGATATTACTGCACTGTTGGAGCTAGAAACACAAGCATTTCGCTACACCAGCAATAACATCTGCTAAACACGTGTATGTGACCAATACCATTTGATTTGATTTTGAATTTTATTTGATTTGATGAGTGGAGCAAAATACAGAGAGATCCGAGATGAAATCCTGCTCCAGAGCGATCAGAACCTCAGACTGGGGCTAATGTTCACTTTCCAGCAGGACAATGACCCTAAGCCCACAGCCAAAACAACGCAGGAGTGGCTTTGGGACAAATGTCCTTGAGTGGCCCAGCCAGAGCCTGGACTTGAACCTGATTGAACATCTCTGGAGAGACCTGAAAATAGCTGTGCAGCGATGCTCCTCATCCAACCTGACAGAGCTTGAGAGGATCTGTTGAGAAGAATGGGAGAAACTCCCACCTGTTGTTATGTTCGGCATCTACTGACCAAAAAGAGATGTTATGAAATATATATTCTTCTCAATTACGTTTTGCTAAAAAAAAATGTTTTACTAAATACAGGCTGGCACTACATTACTACAAGACAAAACGCTCAATCAAGCATTGCTTGCTTTCATATAATAAAAAAAGCTTGAAAAGGTAGTGGAATGGTTTAGTGTGGTGTGTGAAGAGCCCAATACTTTAACTTGTATGCAGTACAAATCACATTATATTGGGAACACTTCCTCTAAGAGTATGAATTAGGCTGTTTGAGAAGGTTGAATCTTAAGCAACCTGCATAAACATTGTTTGAAGTACAATAGACCAACATTGCAGTAGGTGGTAGGTCAAAGCTGTGTGCTGGAACACCTTAATGTTTATAAATCGCTCCTCCATTTCCTGGTTACTAAAATTCTAATAGTAAGTGTAGAGAACTCAAGCAAGTATAGTGTAGAGAATCAATGTACCATCTAAACTGCTGACTAATGTATTTTCCGTAACCAAAATATTGTATTTTCAGCTGTTTTAAGCTGGTGTACAAAACCAAAAGACGCAAAAACTAAACTTAAGAGCGGGAAGAGTAGAAATAGTGCACATAGAACATATCTACCTCTTCTTAGACATGCTTTCAATGAGAATGACCATTCTACAACTAAGATTTCTATGTGAATTTAGTCGGGTCGTGCACAAAATTACATATTGCAGCTTTAATACAGTATATGTGTTAGTACAGTATACACTACCGGTCAAACGTTTTAGAACACCTACTTATTCAAAGGTGTTTCTTTAATTTTTACCATTTTCTACATTGTAGAATAATAGTGAAGACATCAAAACTATGAAAAACACATATGGAATCATGTAGTAACCCCAAAAAATGTTAAACAAATTCAAATATATTTTATATTTGAGATTCTTTAAATAGCCACCCTTTGCCTGTGACAGTTTGTCACAGTCTTGGCATTCTCTCAACCAGCTTCATGAGGTAGTCATCTGGATTGCATTTCAATTAACCGAGGTGCCTTCTTAAAAGTTAATTTGTCATTTATTTCCTTTTTAATGCGTTTTGAGCCAATCAGTTGTGTTGTGACAAGGTAGGGGGGTATACAGAAGATATCCCTATTTGGAAAAAGACCAAGTCCATATCATGGCAAGAACAGCTCAAATAAGCAAAGGGATACGACAGTCAATCATTACTTTAAGACATGAAGATCAGTCAATATGGAACATTTCAAGAACTTTGAAAGTTTGCTCAAGTGCAGTCGCAAAAACCATCAAGCGCTATGAGGAACCTGGCTCTCATGAGGACCACCACAGGAAAGGAACACCCAGAGTTACCTCTGCTGCAGAGGATAAGTTCATTAGACAACTAGCGTGGTTGTTGTGGTAGTACTATGCCCAGGCCTAAACCCTCATTGGTTTATATTAAGAATACAATTATCAGCTAAAAAGGAACAAAGTTGTACATTAACCAAGGATTCAAGAATCTTAGCTAAAGAAGATAGTCTTGAAATGGGGTGATATAGTTGTCAAGATCATTTGTATCCCCACCCTTGTGGCAGCACATTTGTGGATTTCCATGCTTTTGGAACACTTCCTGATTACAATGTTATATAAAAAATGTGGGCTACCGGGCCAACAATAAGAGATGCCGCACACTTTAGCAAACCAGGTTCCAAATGATTAGCCCTGGTGGATTTTTTGTTGTTGTCTAATGTTAACCAAGCATCCAGGACTTCAAACTCCTGACCAGCATTTTTAGTATCATTCAATAGATTTTCACCATCTACATCGACACTACTCTTTCAAGAGCTGGCTTCCTCAGAAATTGCAGCCTAATAAAAATCATTACATTTACATTACATTTAAGTCATTTAGCAGACGCTCTTATCCAGAGCGACTTACAAATTGGTGCATTCACCTTATGACATCCAGTGGAACAGTAGTGCATCTAAATCTTTTAAGGGGGGTGAGAGGGATTACTTTATCCTATCCTAGGTATTCCTTAAAGAGGTGGGGTTTCAGGTGTCTCCGGAAGGTGGTGATTGACTCCGCTGTCCTGGCGTCGTGAGGGAGTTTGTTCCACCATTGGGGGGCCAGAGCAGCGAACAGTTTTGACTGGGCTGAGCGGGAACTGTACTTCCTCAGTGGTAGGGAGGCGAGCAGGCCAGAGGTGGATGAACGCAGTGCCCTTGTTTGGGTGTAGGGCCTGATCAGAACCTGGAGGTACTGAGGTGCCGTTCCCCTCACAGCTCCGTAGGCACCATGGTCTGGAAGCTAGTGGAAGAGCGGAGGAGCGGGGTGACGTGAGAGAACTTGGGAAGGTTGAACACCAGACGGGCTGCGGCGTTCTGGATGAGTTGTAGGGGTTTAATGGCACAGGCAGGGAGCCCAGCCAACAGCGAGTTGCAGTAATCCAGACGGGAGATGACAAGTGCCTGGATTAGGACCTGCGCTGCTTCCTGTGTGAGGCAGGGTCGTACTCTGCGGATGTTGTAGAGCATGAACCTACAGGAACGGGCCACCGCCTTGATGTTAGTTGAGAACGACAGGGTGTTGTCCAGGATCACGCCAAGGTTCTTAGCGCTCTGGGAGGAGGACACAATGGAGTTGTCAACCGTGATGGCGAGATCATGGAACGGGCAGTCCTTCCCGGGAGGAAGAGCAGCTCCGTCTTGCCGAGGTTCAGCTTGAGGTGGTGATCCGTCATCCACACTGATATGTCTGCCAGACATGCAGAGATGCGATTCGCCACCTGGTCATCAGAAGGGGGACAGGAGAAGATTAATTGTGTGTCGTCTGCATAGCAATGATAGGAGAGACCATGTGAGGTTATGACAGAGCCAAGTGACTTGGTGTATAGCGAGAATAGGAGAGGGCCTAGAACAGAGCCCTGGGGACACCAGTGGTGAGAGCACGTGGTGTGGAGACGGATTTTCGCCACGCCACCTGGTAGGAGCGACCTGTCAGGTAGGACGCAATCCAAGCGTGGGCCGCGCCGGAGATGCCCAACTCGGAGAGGGTGGAGAGGAGGATCTGATGGTTCACAGTATCGAAGGCAGCCGATAGGTCTAGAAGGATGAGAGCAGAGGAGAGAGAGTTAGCTTTAGCAGTGCGGAGCGCCTCCGTGATACAGAGAAGAGCAGTCTCAGTTGAATGACTAGTCTTGAAACCTGACTGATTTGGATCAAGAAGGTCATTCTGAGAGAGATAGCGGGAGAGCTGGCCAAGGACGGCACGTTCAAGAGTTTTGGAGAGAGAAGAAAGAAGGGATACTGGTCTGTAGTTGTTGACATCGGAGGGATCGAGTGTAGGTTTTTTTCAGAAGGGGTGCAACTCTCGCTCTCTTGAAGACGGAAGGGACGTAGCCAGTGGTCAGGGATGAGTTGATGAGCGAGGTGAGGTAAGGGAGAAGGTCTCCGGAAATGGTCTGGAGAAGAGAGGAGGGATAGGGTCAAGCGGGCAGGTTGTTGGGCGGCCGGCCGTCACAAGACGCGAGATTTCATCTGGAGAGAGAGGGAGAAAGAGGTCAGAGCACAGGGTCGGGCAGTGTGAGCAGAACCAGCGGTGTCGTTTGACTTAGCAAACGAGGATCGGATGTCGTCGACCTTCTTTTCAAAATGGTTGACGAAGTCATCTGCAGAGAGGGAGGAGGGGGAGGGGGAGGAGGATTCAGGAGGGTGGAGAAGGTTGCAAAGAGCTTCCTAGGGTTAGAGGCAGATGCTTGGAATTTAGAGTGGTAGAAAGTGGCTTTAGCAGCAGAGAGAGAAGAGGAAAATGTAGAGAGGAGGGAGTGAAAGGATGTCAGGTCCGCAGGGAGGCGAGTTTTCCTCCATTTCCGCTCGGCTGCCGGAGCCCTGTTCTGTGAGCTCGCAATGAGTCGTCGAGCCACGGAGCGGGAGGGGAGGACCGAGCCGGCCTGGAGGATAAGGGACATAGAGAGTCAAAGGATGCAGAAAGGGAGGAGAGGAGGGTTGAGGAGGCAGAATCAGGAGATAGGTTGGAGAAGGTTTGAGCAGAGGGAAGAGATGATAGGATGGAAGAGGAGAGAGTAGCGGGGGAGAGAGAGCGAAGGTTGGGACGGCGCGATACCATCCGAGTAGGGGCAGTGTGGGAAGTGTTGGATGAGAGCGAGAGGGAAAAGGATACAAGGTAGTGGTCGGAGACTTGGAGGGGAGTTACAATGAGGTTAGTGGAAGAACAGCATCTAGTAAAGATGAGGTCGAGCGTATTTCCTGCCTTGTGAGTAGGGGGGAAGGTGAGAGGGTGAGGTCAAAAGAGGAGAGGAGTGGAAAGAAGGAGGCAGAGAGGAATGAGTCAAAGGTAGACGTGGGGAGGTTAAAGTCGCCCAGAACTGTGAGAGGTGAGCCGTCCTCAGGAAAGGAGCTTATCAAGGCATCAAGCTCATTGATGAACTCTCCGAGGGAACCTGGAGGGCGATAAATGATAAGGATGTTAAGCTTGAAAGGGCTGGTAACTGTGACAGCATGGAATTCAAAGGAGGCGATAGACAGATGGGTAAGGGGAGAAAGAGAGAATGACCACTTGGGAGAGATGAGGATCCCGGTGCCACCACCCCGCTGACCAGAAGCTCTCGGGGTGTGCGAGAACACGTGGGCAGACGAAGAGAGAGCAGTAGGAGTAGCAGTGTTGTCTGTGGTGATCCATGTTTCCGTCAGTGCCAAGAAGTCGAGGGACTGGAGGGAGGCATAGGCTGAGATGAACTCTGCCTTGTTGGCCGCAGATCGGCAGTTCCAGAGGCTACCGGAGACCTGGAACTCCACGTGGGTCGTGCGCTGGGACCACCAGATTAGGGTGGCAGCGGCCACGCGGTGTGGAGCGTTTGTATGGTCTGTGCAGAGAGGAGAGAACAGGGATAGACAGACACATAGTTGACAGGCTACACAAGAGGCTACGCTAATGCAAAGGAGATTGGAATGACAAGTGGACTACACGTCTCGAATGTTCAGAAAGTTAAGCTTACGTAGCAAGAATCTTATTGACTAAAATGATTAAAATGATACAGTACTGCTGAAGTAGGCTAGCTGGCAGAGGCTGCGTTGTTGACACTACACTAATCAAGTCGTTCCGTTGAGTGTAATAGTTTCTACTGTGCTGCTATTCGGGGCTAGCTGGCTAGCTAGCAGTGTTGATTACGTTACGTTGCGTTAAAAGAACGACAATAGCTGGCTAGCTAACCTAGGAAATCGCTCTAGACTACACAATTATCTTTGATACAAAGACGGCTATGTAGCTAGCTATGTAGCTAGCTACGATCAAACAAATCAAGCCGTTGTACTGTAATGAAATGAAATGAAAAATGTGATACTACCTGTGGAGCGAAGCGAAATGCGACCGGATTGTTGAGTGCGGAAGTTCTGTTCGGTAGACGTTGGCTAGCTGTTGGCTAGCTAGCAGTGTCTCCTACGTTAAGGACGACAAATAGCTGGCTAGCTAACCTCGGTAAATTAAGATAATCACTCTAAAACTACACACTCTAAACTACACAATTATCTTGGATACGAAGACAGCAAAGACAACTATGTAGCTAGCTAACACTACACTAATCAAGTCGTTCAGTTGAGTGTAATAGTTGTGCTGCTAATCGGTAGACGGTGGACTAGCTAACGGTGGACGTTAGCTAGCTGGCTAGCTGCAGGGCAGTGTAGACTGCGTTAGGACGACGAAATACGATAATTACGCAATTATCTATGATACAAAGATGGCTATGTAGCTAGCTAAGAAGAAATTGCTAAGATTAGACAAATCAAACCATTGTACTATAATGAAATGTAATGAAATGTAATACTACCTGCGGACCGAGTGCAGATGCGACCGCTCGCTCCAACCCGGAAGTTGCATTGCATGCATATCATCGCATTTGGGTAGTGGCATAGAGCAGTAGAGTAGGAGCACTTCCAAAAGTTGCACACATGGGGAACATTTTTAGTAGCCTAGAGCCCGGGAAAACATTATCTTTTATAAATGGATTTCATGCAATTCTACCTCATTTTACACGACTGGAGACTTTGGCAGAATCTCAAATGATTGAAATGGCAGGCTACTTTGACACTGATAAACTGAGATCAATAAAAACGACCTTGTCTTGAATCCATCAATAGCCTTTATTTGTATTTATTTGACCTTTATCAAATAATGGTCAGTTAAGAACAAGTCAGTTAAGTCAGTTAAGAACAAATTCATATTTACAATGACGGCCTACCCCGGCCAAACCCTAACCCGGACAGCGCTGGGCCAATTGTGCGCCACCCTATGTGTGCTACAGCCTGGAATCAAACCAGGGTCTGTAGTGGCGCCTCTAGCACTGAGATGCAGTGCCTTAGACTGCTGCACCACTCGGGAGCAGCCTAGGCCTAGGTGTGTGGAGACATATTGAATGCTACAATATGAGGAGAAAATTATAGTCTTAGAAATGCTTTCCAGTTTCACTGACTCACCCAATGATGCGCAGCTCACCCCTTGATGATGGCCCAGGTGGAGCTCGTGCCAAAAGCCTCTCTCTCTCTGTTGCTTTACTTTGTAAAACAATATTTAGAAGTTGATCAAATATTTTGTTAGCTTACAGCAGACAGATTAGTCTTCTCTTTTAAGCAGGAGCCATTTGCCTTCCAGCCTGTTTTCTCGCTATTGTATTTTAAATATTGCAAAATCCCTGTTGTTGCATGCTGTTGTTTACTGATAGATTTACAGCGTGTTCCCAACTGTAGACTATGCCTGGTTATTGGGCTACATTCACAGCTAAGCTATTTAAAACAAATAAGCTATTGATCTTCTGTGGCTCCATTATCTTCTTTGGAATTGGTGTCCCTTCCACAGCACGGTTGAGCTAACATAGGCTAATGCGATTAGCATGAGGTTGTAAGTAACAAGAACATTTCCCAGGACATAGACATATCTGATATTGGCAGAACGCTTAAATTCTTGTTAATCTAACTGCACTGTCCAATTTACAGTAGCTATTACAGTAAAAGAATATCATGCTATTGTTTGAGGAGAGTGCACAATTTTGAACATGAAAAGTTATTAATAAACAAATTAGGCACATTTGGGCAGTCTTGATACAACATTTTGAACATAAATGCAATGGTTCATTGGATCAGTCTAACATTTTGCACATACACTGATGCCATCTTGTGGCAAAAATCTAAATTACACCTGGGCTCCGATAATACATTATGGCCTTTCTCTTGCATTTCAAAGATGATGGTACAAAAAAATTACTAAAGAACGGTTGGTTATTTCTTTGTAATATCTTTTACCAGATCTATTGTTATATTCTACTACATTCCTTTCACATTTCCATAAACTTGTGTTTCCTTTCAAATGGTACCAAGAATATGCATGTCCTTGCTTCAGGGCCTGAGCAGTTCGATTTGGGTATGTCAATTTAGGTGAAAATTGAAAAAAAGGGGCTAATCCTTCTCATGGTGTAGTAGGCTATTCTGAATTATTTTATTTATTTTTTAAAAGACATCAGTAATTCTATAACTTTGGCAAATTTTTTTTTTTTTTGTATTGATCATTCTACTTATTACACATTGGTCTCTGGACAGTTTTTTTAGGGGGGGGGGGCAGGAAAATTAAGATGTAACTGTAATGAATTTGTCTGTTTGAATTTTTACATTGCAAAAAGTGAAAATGAATTTGTCATGCCATGAGAGGTACCAGATCCGGCCAAATAGGTAACGAAACGGAGTGGTGCCGGATCCTGTTAAATTAAGCACTGCCTAAAATACCTCACCTTGCGAGGATAATGGCACTGAGCTTTTTTCAAAAATGTTTTATGAGATTGGAGGACACATTGGGAGGGATCTTAGACCATTCCTCCATATATAATCTTTTCCAGATCTTTTATCTTTTGTCTGCACTTATGGACTGCACTCTTCAATTCAGACCACAGCTTTGCGAAACAGATTTAATTTTTTTGGTATGGGGGTACCTTTCTGCGTATCACATCTTTCTTTCGATCCAAAACCCACCACTAGCGTGCGTGGCCAAAGAGCTCTATTTTGATGACGTCAAAAAAATGGAAACGCGTGGAGTTTGATACAAGTACTGTGGTCAGATGACATGAAAATAGAGCTCTTTGGCCACACACACCAATGGTGGGTTTGGCATGAAAAGAAGGCATTGACAAGCAGAAAATAACCCCATACCTATTTTAATATAGGGTGCTGGATCTTTGATGTTATCTGGCTATTTTTCTTCCACTGGTCCTGGGGCCCTTGTTAAGGTCAAAAGCATCATGAACTTGACTGATATTTTATCCAAAAACCTGATCTTCCAGCCAAAGCACACATCAAATTCCACAAAGAAATGGTTCATTGACCACAAAATCAACATTTTGTTTCAGGACTTGAACCCCATTGAAAGCCTATGGTTTGAATTGAAGAGGGGAAGTCCATAAGAGCAGATGAAGGATAACAAGGATCTGGAAAGATTCTGTATGGAGGAATGGTCTAAGATCCCTCCCACTGTGTTCTCCAATCTCATAAAACATTTTAGAAAAAGGCTCAATGCCGTATTCCTCGTAAGGGAAGGTGTCGGAGTATTGAAAATTGGAGTGCCAATAATTTGTAACCCCGTCTTAATTTTTTTTTAAAAAGCTCTACTAACAGCCACAAAGGATTCATCTTTATCAAGGGTGCCAATAATTTCAGTCATGACTGTATGTCTGCCTGTATCTCTATGGATGCATGTTCATTGAAAATAGAAATTGTGTGTGTGTGTGTGTGTGTGTGTGTGTGTGTGTGTGTGTGTGTGTGTGTGTGTGTGTGTGTGTGTGTGTGTGTGCGTGCGTGCGTGTGTGTGTTGGATAATTACATAGCAGGACCCACTGGCAAAGCAACAGTATAATGATCTTGGGGTAAGTCCCAATTTTCTCTACACAGTGCACTACTATTGACCAGAGCCAATAGTAGTATGGGCTCTGGTCTAAAGTAGTGCACTATATAGGGAATAGGGTACCATTTGGGACACAGGAGTGTACTACCCTGCTGGCAGAGTTCCTCACCCAAACGAAATGTCTGAGAGGGAGGGAGGGAGAAACGGACAAGGAAACTTCCCCAAGTCAACTGCTGCCTTCTGGCCACACTGGCCACTAGCTCTGCCTTCCTTCTCTCACTGTTATTAAAAAGACCATCCCACAAAACCAGAAAAACTCAACTTCTCTCTCTTTAGTACGTCATTCTCAATCCAAAAGCATTTCTGTCATTTTTATTTGATGCCCCCATCTCGTAAAGTAAATCTATATTATCTTCTTCCTCTCTTTGACATGAACTCACTCAACTTCAGTTGTACACGTGAACACACACACACACACACACACACACACACACACACACACACACACACACACACACACACACACACACACACAAAAAAAAAAACATGTTTTAAGTGAAAAGTATGCATTGGTAAAAGATAAAGGGAAGAATCCGTATGAAACAAACTATCAATTAAATAGAACAATGTTAGATTGATGCACAGTCCAGTAAATGTTTTTCCTCTGCCATCTGGTTGTCATCGTGAGAGGAGCCCCTTTCCCACCGTCCCACCCACACCCACTAAGCACCCACCCCACCCCAGGCGACCCTGTAGGGAGGCCCTGCTGGTCCAAACAGAGAGCTGTACTTCAGAACACACCCTAACCCTTCCTTCACCATAACCTCACTGGTGATGACATGGAGCTGTGGGGCAACCTCAGAAAGGCTGAGGGAGGGAGGGAGGGAGTCAATCAGTCAGCCTTTCTTCACAATCCATCCAGCTCTCCCACAGCCAGCCGCCAGCCAGCCCTACTCCTCAACTCACCTAGCCATCCCAACCCACACAGCCCTCCCCAACCAACCAACCAGCCAGCCAGTTAGTCAGGCCTCCCCAGTCAGACCTCCCCCAGCCAGACAGCAAGCCCTCCAGCCCTGACCCACCAAGCCCTCAACCCTCCCTGCATAAAAAAATATAGTTAACGATATAATACTACAGTACTTACTATAGAATTCTGTAGTAAACTGTAGTATACTGTGCAATACTATACTACACACTGTAGTATCCCTCGACCATGTGTAGTACTTAGTATACTATCGAAAAATATAGTAAATACTACAGTATTATCCACAAAAAAAAACACTGTAGTAAATACAACAAATGTCTGCAAAAACACTTGTCTGCAAAAACACAACCTTTTGTTACTACAGTAAATACTACAGTATTTAGTTTGCATATACCCTGCCCCCGCATCCCCCATATCCCAATGTGTGCCACTCGTAAGTGAGAAACCTACATGCCTACAAGTATAAATCATATATTGTGTCCCCTACAGGATATTAAAAAGAACAGACGCTCTGAAGTCTCTGTTCAGAACCTAGTCCTAACTACCTACCTACAGGTTATGGAAAATGCGCACTTTTAGTATTTCTCCAGTAGGTTTCCTCAAGAAGAAAGCCTACGCTAATATGTCAAAGATAATATAACAAAAATACCACAGTAAATGCTACAGTATACGACGGTCTCCAAAAACACTACAGTAATTGTTATAATACAGTCAGTATATACATATATTTTTAAATAGTACAGTATTTATACTATAGTAAGCTGTAAATACAAAAATACTACAGTTAATACTATAGTATTCCTACCATAGTATATACACTAGGGCTCCAGAGTGGCGCAGCGGTCTAAGGCACTGCATCTCAGTGCAAGAGGTGTCTGTAACGGTCTTTCGCTGCCTCCAGCTCTGCCTTGGGGCGGCGATACTCTCCCGGCTGTACCCAGGATCCCTTGCCATCCAGGGTCTCTTCCCATGTCCAGGATTTTGGAGATCGCTGCTGCTGCCCGTTACCACGCTGCTTGGTCCTTTGGTGGTGGGTGATTCTGTAACGGTCTTCTTCTCTGATGAGGAGGAGTAGTAGGAAGGATCGGAGGACCAATGCGCAGCGTGGTAAGTGTCCATATTGTTTAATAAGAATAATGAACACTGAACAAAACAAAACACGACAACGTGAAATAACAAAACTGAAACAGTTCCCACAACTCAAAGGTGAAACCAGGCTACCTAAGTATGGTTCTCAATCAGGGACAACGATTGACAGCTGCCTCTGATTGCGAACCATACCAGGCCAAACACAGAAATCCCAAATTATAGAAAAAGGAACATAGACTGCCCACCCCAACTCACGCCCTAACCATACTAAAACAAAGACAAAACAAAGGAACTAAGGTCAGAACGTGACAGTGTCACTACAGTCCCTGGTTTGAATCCAGGCTGTATCACACCTGGCTGTGATTAGAAGTCCCATAGGGCGGCGGACAATTGGTCCAGCGTCATCCAGGTTTGGCCGGGGTAGGCCGTCATTGTAAATAAGAATTTGTTCTTAACTGGCTTGCCTAGTTAAATAAAAATACACTATTAGTATTTTTTCCTGTTGTTCCACCACCCACCCCCAGGTGCACCCTGAGGCTCAGCTAAGGCTCTAACATTAACACAGGGTAGTCACCAGCTTAAAAACATGTTTTTACTGCAGCTCCACCACCACCACATTACAAAAGTAGCCGGTGAGTAAATGTATACAGATTTAAAATCGAATGAGACTCTCTTAGGTTGTAGAGCTCCTTGTTGTTTTCTTAGACACGAATCGAAATGTATAAATACTTTTTCACTTTTCAAGCACTGAAAATACAGTATAGCTGTGAATATTCTTAATGCCATGGCAACTTAAGTACACACGAATCCTATAGCCAGCCGTGATGAGATGCGACAACATGAAACAATTATGGCGACAATAGACACAATCAACCATCCATGTCCGCAGACAGAAATACATACACACGCCTATAGCTAGCAGAGAATAACATCTTAACGTCTGTAATTACACAGAGAGCGCTTCAGTCCAAGCCTCAAGATGGGTATGATCAAATGGAATATGACTACACTGGGTTATGTTAGGGGAAGTTATCATTTTTTTGTTCAACATTATCCTGCTAACCCAAGTGTCTCTCGGCTCTGTGTGGGCTGTCATTTGGCCGGAGATGAATCCAACACATCAGGAGACACAACTTTTATTTTCGCCTCTCAAACGAGTGGTGGGGCACACGTTTTAAAAACATTACGTTGAGATTCAGACAGGACAGGTGTCAAAGGAAATAAAGTCACTCAGATGTAGTTGGGTTGGTTGTTTTAACACCCTAGGTCTGAGCCCCCATCCTAGACCCCCATCCCCTGTCTCAAAGCCTCCACACTCAACCTGGTCTCAGACTCAGCACCACTCCCCTTACATGACTGGCCTGAACCACAGAAAACAGTACACACGTTCAGTACAGCATGGGTTTACTCTATGAAGATCTAGTCACTGCAATGGTCTGTATACAGGATCTAAAACAAAAATATATTGGTGTACATGTCGATTATATACCTCACTTCAATTGTGTGTATTGATTGTATTGTTTACATTATTTTGTGTGGTATTTGTGTTAAAGTAATCTCTATTTTTCTCTCTTCTGAATAAATAAATAAACTCTACTGAACAAAAATACACACAACATGTGAAGTGTTTGGTCACATTTTTCATGAGCTGAAAAAAAAGATCCCATAAATTGCTGAGGAGTATTTATGTCTGTAATAAAGCCCTTCTGTGAGGGAAAAAAAAAAATATATATTCTGAATGGCTGGACCTGGCTCCCCAGTGGGTGCACCTGCCTCCCAAGTGAGTGGGCCTATGATTATTTGGGGGCCTATGCCTTATTTACAAAAGAAATCAGACCCTTGCTATGAGATTCGAAATTGAGATTAGGTGCATCCTGTTTCCATTGATCATCCTTGAGATGTATCTACAGCGTGATTGGAGTCCACCTGTGGTAAATGCAATGGATTGGACATGATTTGAAAAGGTACACACCTGTCTATATAAGGTCCCACAGTTGACAGTGCATGTCAGAGCAAAAACCAAGCCATAAGGTCGAAGGAATTGTCCTCAGAGCTCCGAGACAGGATTTTGTCAAGGCACAGATCTGGGGAAGGGTACCAAAACATTTCTGCAGCATTGAAGGTCCCCAAGAACACAGTATCCTCCATCATTCTTAAATGGAATAAGTTTGGAATCACCAAGTCAGTGGCAGGGAGACTAGTCACAATCGAAGGAAAAGATGAGCGGAGCAAAGTACAGAGAGATCCTTGATGAAAACCTGAAAATAGCTGTGCAGCAAAACTTCCCATCCAACCTGACAGAATTTGAGAGAATCTGTAGAAACTCCCCAAATACAGGTGTGCCAAGCTTGTAGCGTCATACCCAAGAAGACATGAGGGTGTAATTGCTGCCAAAAGGTGCTTCAACCAAGAATTGAGTAAAGGGTCTGAATACTTATGTAAATGTGATACTGCAGTTTGTTATTTTTATACATTTGGGGAATTGTGTGTAGATTCATGAGGGGGAGGAAACTGTTTAAATCCATTTAACAATAAGGCTGTAACGTGCTGCTTTTTGTTCTATGTTGCTCTGTCTGTATGCTATGTGTTGCTTGTCCTATGTTGCTATGTCTTGCTTGTTCTATGGTGCTATTGTCTATATTGTAATTGTTTTTAATAACCTGCCCAGGGACTGCGGTTGAAAATTAGCCGGCTGGCTAAAACCGGCACTTTTACTGAAACGTTGATTAATGTGCACTGTCCCTGTAAAAATAAAATAAACTAAACTAAACTAAACAAAATGTGGAAAAAGTCAAGGGGTCTGAATACTTTCCGAATGCACAGTATTTACAAAAAAAGGGATTTCTCTTGTATTTCATGGGGGTTATTGTGTTCCCCTTTGTTGTCCTCTATGTAATCCCTAATACAGATGTGACAGTAACAGACAATGAGGTATGGAGTCATAGACCTAGTCTTGATGAAGTGTCCAGACAGCATAAGTGACAAATAACCTGCAAAGTTTGTATATCCTGCAAAGCTAGACACTTAATAAGCTAGGAACAAATGGGCATGTTTTATTGACAAAATGCGCTGACGTAAAGTGTCGCTTTTCAAGAAATGTGTCATCAACATCTGTCATGAACATTTTGAGTGAATAACAAAAAAAATACAAAAGATCTAGTTTTACTCTAAGAATAATTTGTAAGAGGAATATGATACATTTGTTACAGAGCCATATTGAAAAGGTCTCACTTCCCTGTCCTTTTGTACTCTTGAAACATTGTGCTCTGGTGAGTAACATTTTCCAATATTTTTATTACATTCAATATGGCAAATAAACATAAAACTTGACCAGCCCTCCTTGCCCCCATAGTCCAGAGAACAACCCTGTATTTAACCTACCTTAAGTGCTTTTAAGTGCTTTTCCAGACTGTTTTACAAAGAAATCCAGAATGGGTCTAGGGTGACTGTGACATGGTGTTTGGATAAGAGGTACGCACCCTGGAAAGGCAACAAATCTTAGAAGTGAAGCTAAGGAGCTCATCATTCTCCAGCCAGCCAGGAACACATTCAGATGACATAACAACCCTTCAAGGTCAAACTATACCCCTCCCTCCATATCTCCCTCGCTCCCCGCCACCCTCTCTTCCCTTCTCCCCAGTACATGACACCCTGTCCCTTTCCTTCCCTTCAAACCCAAGCACCTTACACGCTTCCTACCCCCTCCCTCCCTTGTACCTTACACCCTGCCTCCCTCCATCCCTCCTTTGTACCTTACACCCACTCTCTATCCCTCCCTCCACTCTTTCTGACACCCTGGCTGATTCCCGATTTTTCCACCCTAATTCCGAAGTGTGCACCTGCACACTTTCGTGCACCAATTTAGCAATGGTGGAAACTCCCTCCTGCTAATCCTTGCACTAACCTTTTCTTTTAAATCTATGACAGGCAGTGTGCAAGTGCATACTTCACGAGAAGGGTGGAGAATTGGGACATAGCCCCTCTCTGTCCCTCCTGAACTTCCTTCTGCAGGCCATCTGCCCCCCTTTACCACCTCTCCCACTCCCGTCCAGCTCTCCCACCTACTCAACGGGTGCTCACACACACCCAGGCATGTACACACACACACTCCACACAGCTCAGCACTGTCAACGCACTCCACAGGGGTCCCACCGCAATACCACAGATCAACACCAGGGGAGTCTCACCATCTCAGGCTGCACCTGGAACAGAACACGGAGGAGAAGTTAAGAGTGACATTTGAAACACTATGTAAATTTATGTAAATGACCATTCACGATATACAGTGCCTAGTGAAAGTCTACACATCCCTTGCACACCGTCTTCACATTTAAAAAGGATTACAAATTTACACAACCTATTCCACATTTTCTAAAGTGAATTACATTTTCAAAATTCATACAACAAAAAACGAAGATGTCTGGATTGCATGTCTTTACACCTTTGTTTGGCAGCCATTACAGCTTTGAATCATTTTGAAAAATATTCTATCAACTTTGCACAACTCTTAGGGCAACATATGTCCATAGGTTTTGTCAAAATTGCTCAAGCTCAGTAAATTTAGTTGGGAACTATTGATGGACGGCAATATTTAAACATTGTCTCTGATAATTTTAGTCAGGACTGAAACTAGACTACTAGACTAGAATACTGGAAACACCCCTATTGCTCTCCATCAATGATTCACAACCAAATTCACAAGAACGGTGAGCAAAAATCCCAGAACCACACGGGGGAACCTAGTGAATGACCTGCAGAGAGCTGGGACCAAAGTAACAAAGCCTACCATCAGCAAGGGCATTGAAGATGAAACGTGGCTAGGTCTTTCAGCATGACAATGATCCCAAACACACCGCCCGGGCAACGAAGGAGTGGCTTCGTAAGAAGCATTTCAAGGTCCTGGAGTGGCCTAGCCGGTCTCCAGATCTCAACCCCATAGAAAATCTTTGGAGGGAGTTGAAAGTCCGTGTTGCCCAGCAACAGCCCCAAAACATCACTGCTCTAGAGGAGATCTGCATGGAGAAATGGGCCAAAATACCAGCAAAAAACCTTGTGAAAACCTCGTGAAGACTTACAGAAAACGTTTGACCTCTGTCATTGCCAACAAAGGGTATATAACAAAGTATTGAGAAACTTTTGTTATTGACCAAATACTTATTTTCCACCATAACTTGCAAATAAATTCATTAAAAATCCTACAATATGATTTTCTGGATTTTTTTTCTCATTTTGTCTGTCATAGTTGAAGTGTACATATGATGAAAATTACAGGCCTCTCTCATCTTTTTAAGTGGTAGAACTTGCACAATTGGTGGCTGACTAAATACTTTTTTGCCCCACTGTATATGTTGCCCTAGGAATTGTGCAAGGTTGGTAGAATCTTATTTTAAATTATTCACAGCTGTCGTGGCTGCCAAAGGTGCTTCCCCCAGTGGCAGTTGGTGCCGTTTTAAGATGAGGGAAAAAAAGTTTTTCAACAGGATCGGCAAAATTAATTTACCCATGATCACACTTAAACACAGTTCACATTCATAGCAACCACATACAAACAGCATGATCACTTTGATCATTGTAGTTATAATTCCTTCTCACATCTATGCGCTCTCCTTCTGTCACCTTTTCCTTTCACTTGAGGACTTCAGTGCACAACAGATCAGCTGTCTGTGACCAGGCGAAAAAATCTTCCCAAGCCAAACCTTCATATCATAACCGCTAACTGCTACACACAGCCTACATCATTGTCACCATTATTAGCTAACGTCATAATCAAGATATCTATTGCCATATCTATGAATCAAAATCAAATACAATGTTTTTTGTCACATGTGCCGAATGCAACGGGTGTAGACCTTACAGTGAAATACTTACTTACAATCCCTTAACCAACAATGCTTTAAGAAGGTAAGAAGATAAATGTGTTCAGTAAAAAATAGATAAGAGAAATAGGAAATAAAAACAAATAATGAACCATGTGACAATAAGACATGGTGGTCTGTGATTAGAGTTTGATCTTGTTTCAGGTTCATATTACACCCTGGGGCGGCAGGGTAGCCTAGTGGTTAGAGCGTTGGACTAGTAACTGTTGTAAGTGCCCCTGAACAGGCAGTTAACCCACTGTTCCTAGGCCGTCATTGAAAAATAAGTTAAATGAAGGTCAAATAAAAATATCTATGCATGGCGGCACCACAGAGTGATGTCACGACACACTGTAGCAGCAATGCTACAACAAGAACAATGCTGTGGATCTGTGTATTGCCCCCACCTGCTGGTAGGAAAGATACATTGACTCGCGTATGTGTGACAGAAAACTACCATGGCATGTTATAGAAGGTTCCAGACAATTTTTACTTATTTTTGAGAAACTTACCCCAAACAGCTATTTACTTCCTCATCCTCTTTGTGCAGTACTGAATAAACATGAACACATTTTCCAAAAACACATAAATACCTCATTTAAATCCATTTTGTGTGTGACTCGAGCAGTGTCCCCTATCATTTTCTGTGTATATAACAGTGCGGATAAAATTCGTAATGACACAATTTCATGTGTACAACATCTAAAGACCTGCATAACTATACTTTTTCAATTTCTAAAAGCACTTATTTGAGTGTTTTAGCAGAATTTGTTCATGTTTTTTCAGAGCCCTTGTACTGCACAACGAGGATGAGGAAGTGAATCGCTGGTTGGGGTAAGTGAAATTGCAAAAACAAGTGTCTGGACCCTTCTACATAAAAAAATTGAGATTTGGTTGTAAAAAAGCTAGATTCCCCATTGACATACCTATATCTACATATAGGTCACTAATTCACTAGTCTTTTAAAAGCAGTCATAATGACAGCTTGGTGGTGAACGTTGTTTATGTTGCACCATTACACATCAGGGCCGCAGGGTGGAAGGTCTGTGCTGTACTGTCTAATTCCATGTTTATGGTCTGCCTTTTATAACACAGAGAAAGAAAACAGATTGGGCTGGGGCTGCTACTGCCCTGGCCACAGGCACACAGAAATGTCATCATGCCCCCTCCTCCCTCACTCCTAGTCCTAACCCTCCTCCCTCACTCCTAGTCCTAACCCCCTCCCTCACTCCTAGTCCTAACCCTCCTCCCTCACTCCTAGTCCTAACCCTCCTCCCTCACTCCTAGTCCCAACCCTCCTCCCTCACTCCTAGTCCTAACCCTCCTCCCTCACTCTGCTAATTGATGCCTTGTATACCATCCACTCATCTGGCAGCCCTATAGTTCTGTACAGCTACAGCGACATCACAATGTTGTTTTTATTTACTTTTATTGACTAATCAGCTGTAAAGCAAATTGCCCGTTGAAGATAATAAATATCCTCTACTCTACTGCCAAAACATAGAAGGTTATAACTTAAACCCAAATCATGTGCTCTCGGCCATACTCACTCCTCCTGTTAATTGATCCTTCAGTAGCAGTCACCTATCTGGCAATTCCTCAGTTCTGTTCAGCTAGGGCAACAGTGGCACAGACCTACTCTAGAACTCCTTTACCTTAAAGGTGAATACAAGCTTAATGAATGTAGTTGTACGCATGTGCATGCGCTTGGGTGGAGTAAGATTTTTTAAAGTATATTGGCTAGTGCAGTGGTTTCCAAATTTTTCTAGTCCCATACCCCTTCAAACATTCAACCTCCAGGGTCAGCGTATTCTCAAATGTAGTTTTTTTGCCATTGTAAGCCTGCCACACACCCACTATATGATACATTTATTATACATAAGAATGAGTGTGCGTTTTTGTCACAACCCGGCTCGTGGGAATTGACAAAGAGCTCTTATAGGACTAGGGCACAAATAATAATATAATAATCAATAATCAAACCTTATTTGTTGTTAAAAAATTGTGAATAACTCACCACAGGTTAATGAGAAGGGTCTGCTTGAAAGGACGCACATACCTCTACAATGTCGGGTGGAATTGGAGAGAGACTCAGTCTTAAATAATTTTCCACACACAGTCTGTTCCTGTATTTCGTTTTCATGCTAGTGAGGGCCGAGAATCCACTCTCAGATAGGTACTAGTTGCAAAGGGCATCAGTGTCTTAATAGCACGATGTGCCAAGGCAGGATACTCTGAGCACAGCCCAATCCAGAAATCTGGCAGTGGCTTCTGATTTTATTCAATTTTCACAGAAATGCTTGTTGCAATTTTGATGAGGCTCTCTTGTTCTGAGGGTATGAAATTGATAACAACTCCAGTTTTTTGTGTCGTCCGTTTTGGGAAAATATCTGCATAATTGCACACCCAGCTCACTCAGGTGCTTCGCTATATCACATTTGAACATTGTCTGTAAGCTTGAGTTCATTTGCACACAAAAAATCATACAATGATGGAAAGACCTGTGTGTTGTCCTTGTTAATGCAGACAGAGAAGAGCTCCAACTTCTTAATCATTGCCTCAATTTTGTCCCACACATTGAATATAGTTGCGGAGAGTCCCTGTAATCCTAGATTCAGATAATTCAGGTGAGAAAAAACATCACCCAGATAGGCCAGTCGTGTGAGAACCTCGTCATCATGCAAGCAACTTTAACATGCTTTAACAAAGTTAACCATTTTCACTGTAGTGTCCAAAACGTCTTTCAGTGGATGCTGCAGTGTACCCAAGTGGCGTCAGGAGCAACTGCTTGCACGCGCGTTACCACTCCACTATGTCTCCTCTCCCTGTCATGGCTTTTGCGCCATCAGTACAGATACCAACACATCTTGACCACCAAAGTCCATTTGATGTCACAAAGCTGTCCTGGTTCCAGTGGTTTGCAGAAGAGGATGTCTTCCATAATCGACCCCCCCATAATTGTAACGGACATATACACCAGGAGCTGTGCCAGGCCAGCCACGCCTGTTGACTCATCCAACTGTAACACATAGAATTCACTGGCTTTTATGCGAAGTAGTAATTGTTTCAAAATGTCTCCTGGCATGTCACTGATGCGTCGTGAAATAGTGTTGTTTGATGAAGATATTGTCTGTATAGTTTTTTGGGCCTTTTCCCCCAGCATTGTCCCAGCCATATCCCGGCAGCAGGAATAATTAAATCCTCCACAATAGTATGGGGTTAGCTTGTCCTAGCCACTCAGTAGCTCACCATATAAGACACTCATATCCCCTCCTTATTAATGGTATCTGTTGCTTTTATACATGACTTACTACTCAACATACATCTTAATTCTCGCTCAAAAAACTCCCTTGGCTTATTTTTCAAATTGGCATGGTTCGTTTCTAAATGTCTGCGCAAGAGTGAAGGTCTCCCGTGGGAGAGTAACAGTTCATGTGATTGGATTTTAATTATTTGACTAGGCTACCTGTATTTGACATTGTGTTGTTATTTCGCTGAACACAAGAAAAATATATATATATTTTTGGCAGTGAAATTCTCACACAAAGCGAGAAAAAAATATCACCCAAATGTATAGCCATGTTGGAAAATCTAAATTGACCGTTTGAAAATGTGAATCGACGGCATTACGCATTCCCCAGTTTTGGAACAGCCGGGCTAGTGGCTACATACTGGTAGTAACTCTTCACCCATGTCACGACTCCTACTGTTCGGGTGGCGCTGGCGGTTGTCGTCATCGGCCTACTACTAGCTGCCACTGATCCTTTTCCCCCTTTCTGTTTATTGGTTTCACCTGTATTGTGTTTAGGCTGATTAGTCGGGCTATGTTAACCAGTAGGCCCGCCTGCTCTTTGTGAGGGATTGTTTATGTAACTAGTGTGCACGTTTGAGTTTAACGTGTTTCCCATTTCGTGGGTTTTTGCTGGACTGTTTAAGTCCCCGTGTTTGGGGCATTTGTTTTGTGTGCTCCCTGTGTTTCGTGGGGTGGCTTATGTTCGCCGTTTGTGCATTAAATAGCACTACCCTGAACTCTCTGCTTCCAGCGCCTGACTTCGCACCCACTACACCCAGATCGTTACAACCCAAAGTTTTGTTGACTGCCAGATGTAAAGCAAATTGACGCTCTGAGATAACAGATATAATCTATTCTACTTTTTCAAACTTTTAGTGTAAACAAAAATAACCTTCTTAGCGCCATAACACAGACAGTTATAACGTTAACCCAAATCCAGTACTGCACAACTAGACATTACAGGAGGGTGTGCACTGTGCAATTTATTCAACATGCCTCAAACGTAAACACTAGCACATACTCACACCAGCTACTACACTTAATTTTTCGAATGACTCACAAAGTTCCAAAACCTTTGATGGTACTTTGAAGATTATACACTGAATGTAATACAGTTACAAATATGTGTTGTTATTGCACAATTTCAGGTAGTATCCAGTTCAAAGTGTTTTCTCTCCCTAATAATTTTTGGTGGAGGTTCTAGTTCAGGGGAAATGTGTGTAGGCTGGTGTTAGGGCTGCTGCTGGTAGGTGCTGAGGGGCAGGGAAGGAGGGATGGTGGGAGGCAGGGAAGGAGGGAGTGTGGGAGGCAGGGAGGGAGGGAAAGTGTAAAGCTGGGATGGGTGGGTTGCAGAGAGAATAAGAGGGCAGGGAGGGCTGTTGGTGGGTGGCTACTGGTGGGTGCTGCATGCAGCCTGCTGGAGTAGGGTGCGAGGCTACTGGTGGGCGAGCATGGATCACACCAGGAAGATTAATTAGCCTCTGACAGTGAGAGCTAACATTGCAGGGCCATCTGGAGTGTGTGGAACTTTAGGAGACTCTAGAATCGTGCTGTGTTCTTATTGATGAAACACTGTCCCCCAGACACCATGCAAATGACAGATTGGAGGGCAGTGGAGCAGGACATACATCAACACAGAGTGTGACCTTTATTATAATCAGAGAAAGGTCATGCAGCGGTCATTTACAGAGTGTCATATTGAAAGTAACTGTGAAAAGAGACCTTTCTGTGTTTGCAAAAATTGTCGAAAGAGGGTGGTGTGCACAATTTGGTTGCAGAACACGGGAGAGTTCTCATAGAATGCCAGCAAAAATGTTTCCATTTACATGTTGCTTATGAGTGCATTTCACAATACTTTTGGATGATAATTGGATTTTAAGAATCGTATGAATGGCCTTATATAAGGTCCTGATATAATGTTTGTGTCATCATCACAAATCAACTGCATTATACTTAAAAAATAATAACTTCAACCAGTAAAATGGCTCTTAGGCTGGATTACAAAGCTAGCCAATATCAATGAGCATTAGCATTCTAGTTACTGCTGCACCCAAAATAGGTATTTTGCAAAGATCACAACCAAATTTCCATGGAGAACAAGAGCACCTCCTCCCAGCTGCCCACTGCACTGAGGCTAAGTAACACGGTCACCACTGATAAATCCATGATAATCGAACATTTCAATAAGCATTTCCCAATGGCTGGCCATGCCTTCCTCCTGGCTACTCCAACCCCAGCCAACAGCCAACCCAACCCAAGCCCCCCCCCGCAGCTACTCGCCCAAGTCTCCCCAGCTTCTCCTTCACCCAAATCCAGACAGCAGATGTTCTGAAAGAGCTGCAAAACCTGGACCCGTACAAATCAGCTGGGCTAGACAATCTGGACCCTCTCTTTCTAAAACTATCCACCACCATTGTTGCAACCCCTATTACCAGCCTGTTCAACTTCTCTATCGTATTGTCCGAGATCGCTAAAGATTGGAAAGCTGCTCATTTTCAAAGGGGGTGACACCCTAGACCCAAACTGTTAAAGACCTATATCCATCCTGCCCTGCCTATCAAAAATCTTTGAAAGCCAGTTAATAAACAGATCATTGACCATTTCGAATCCCACGGTACCTTCTCCGCTGTGCAATCCGGCTTCCGGGTGCACCTCAGCCACACTCAAGGTACTAAACGATATCATAACCGCCATCGATAAAAGACAGTACTGTGCAGCCGCCTTCATCGACCTGGCCAATGCTTTCGACTCTGTCAATCACCGTATTCTTATCGGCAGACACAATAGCCTTGGTTTTTGTAATGACTGCCTCGCCTGGTTCACCAACTTCTTTGCAGACAGAGTTCAGTGTGTCAAATCATAGGGCATGTTGTCCGGACCTCTGGCAGTCTCTATGTGGGTACCACAGGGTTCAATTCTCGGGCCGACTCTTTTCTCAGTATATATCAATGAGCTCTTGCTGTGGGCGATTCTTTGATCCACCTCTACGCAGACAACACCATTCTGTATACTTCTGGCCTTTCCTTGGACACTGTGCTAACTAACCTCCAAACGAGCTTCAATGCCATACAACACTCCTTCCATGGCCTCCAACTGCTCTTAAACGCTAGTAACACCAAATGCATGCTTTTCAACCGTTCACTGCCCGCACCCGTCCACCCGACTAGCATCACCACCCTGGATGGTTCTGACCTAGAATATGTGGACAACTATAAATACCTAGGTGTCTGGCTAGACTCTGTAAACCCTCCTTCCAGACTCACATTGAACATCTACAATCAAAAATCAAATCTAGAATCGGCTTTCTATTTCGCAACAATGCCCCCTTCACTCACGCCGCCAAACTTACCCTAGTAAAACTGACTATATTACCGATCCCCAAAGCCAACACCTCATTGGGCCGCCTTTCCTTCCAGTTCTCTGCTGCCAGAGACTGGAACGAATTGCAAAAATCGCTGAAGTTGGAGACTTTTATTTCCCTCACCAACTTTAAACATCAACTATCTGAGCAGCTAACTGATCGCTGCAGCTGTACAAAGTCCATCTGTAAATATCCCACCCAATCTATCTACCTCATCCCCATACGGTTTTTATTTTATTTACTTTTCTGCTCTTTTACACACCAGTATCTCTACTTGCACATCATCATCTGCTCATTTATCACTCCAGTGTTAATCTGCTAAATTTTAACTATTCGCTCCTATGGCCTATTATTGCCTACCTCCTCATGCTTTTCGCACACACTGTATATAGACTTTCTTTTTTCTACTGTGTCATTGATTTGTTTATTGTCTTATTGGCTTGTTTATTGTTTACCCGCTAACGGCATCGTTTAGCTACGAAAAAAACCTGTATCCAGGATTGTGTAAATCTATCCGCAAGCTCATTAGCATAACACAACGTTAACTATTCATGAAAATCGCAAATGAAATGAAATAAATCTATTTGCTCTCAAGCTTAGCCTTTTGTTAACAACACTGTCATCTAAGATTTTCAAAATATGCTTCTCAACCATAGCAAAACAAGCATTTGTGTAACAGTATTGATAGCCTAGCATAGGATTATGCCTGGCATTCAGCATGCAACATTTTCACAAAAACCAGAAAAGCATTCAAATAAAATCATTTACCTTTGAAGAACTTCAGATGTTTTCAATGAGGAGACTCTCAGTTAGATAGCAAATGTTCAGTTTTTACAAAAAGATTATTTGTGTTGACAAATCACGTTTGGGTAAGAAAAAAAACGAAAATTAAGTCATTAAAACGCGAACTTTTTTCCAAATTAACTCCATAATATCGACAGAAACATGGCAAACGATGTTTAGAATCAATCCTCAAGGTGGTTTTCACATATCTATCGATGATAAATCCTTCGTGGCAGTTGACTTTCTCTTCTGAAGAAATGGAACGCGCATGGACCTAGAGATTACGCAATAATTTCGACACAGGACACCGGGCGGACACCTGGTAAATATAGTCTCTTATGGTCAATCTTCCAATGATATGCCTACAAATACATCACAATGCTGCAGACACCTTGGAGAAACGACAGAAAGGGCAGGCTCATTCCTGGCGCATTCACAGCCATATAAGGAGACATTGGAACACAGCGCCTTCAGAATCTGGGGCATTTCCTGTATGAAACTTCATCTTGGTTCCCCAAACGTCAGAGTTTTTTCTTTCCAAAGCTGTCAATTACATGCATAGTCGAGCATCTTTTCGTGACAAAATATCTTGTTTAAAACGGGAATGTTTTTTATCCAAAAATTAAAAGAGCGCCCCCTATCTCGAAGAAGTTAATGGAAGCCTATCAAATATAATCCAGTTTGAATCAGGAAATCCCCAGGGTAGATGTTTAGGCCCCTTGCTTTTTTCTATTTTTCTAATGACATGCCACTGACTTTGAGAAAAGTCAGAGTGTCTATGTATGCAGATGACTCAACACTATACACATCAGCTACTACAGTGACTGAAATGACTGCAACACTTAACAAAGAGCTGCAGTTAGTTTCAGAGTGGGTGGCAAGGAATAAGTTAGCTCTAAATATTACTAAAACAAACAAAAAATATTTGGAACAAAACACTCACTAAACCCTAAAACTCAACTAAATCTTGTAATAAATCATGTGGAAATTGAGCAAGTTGAGATGACTAAACTGCTTGGAGTAACATTAGATTGTAAACTCTCATGGTCAAAACCTATTGATGCAGTTGTAGCTAAGATGGGGAGAAGTCTGTCTATAATAAAGTGATGCTCTGCCTTCTTAACAACACTATCAACAAGGCAGGTCCTACAGACCCTAGTTTTGTCGCACCTTGACTACTGTTCCGTCGTGTGGTCAGGTGCCACAAAAAGGACTTGGGAAAATTGCAATTGGCTCAGAACAGGGCAGTGACTTCATCACTACTTTTGTTTGTGAGAGGTATTGATTGACATGTTGAATGCATCAAGCTGTCTGTCTTAACTACTGGCACACAGCTTGGACACCCATGCATACCCCGCAAGACTTGCCACAAGAGGTCTCTTCACAATCTCCAAGTCCAGAACAGACTATGGGAGGCACACAGTACTACATAGAGCCATGACTACATGGAACTCTATTCCACATCAAGTAACTGATGCAAGCAATAAAAATGATTTTAAAAAACAGATTAAAAAACACTATGGAACAGCGGGGACTGTGAAGCAACACAAACATTGGCACAGATGCATGCACACACATACGATAACATACGAACCATACATACACATGGATTTAGTACTGTACATATGTGGTAGTGGTGGAGTAGGGGTCTGAGAGCATACAGTGTGTTTTGATATCTGTGAATGTATTGTAATGTTTAAAATTGTATGAACTGCCTTAATTTTGCTGGACCCCAGGCAGCAGCTAATGGGGATCCATAATAAATACAAATAGAAATTGATTGGACATGATTTGGAAAGGCACACACCGGTCTAAATAAGGTCCCACAGTTGACAGTGCACGTCAGAGCAAAAACCAAGCCATGAGGTCAAATAAATTGTTCGTAGAGCTCCGAGATATTATTGTGTTGAGGAACAGATCTGAGGAAGGGGGCCTTAATATTTCTGCAGCATTGAAAGTCCCCAAGAACACAGTGGCCTCCATCATTCTTAAATTGAATAAATTTTGAGCTGGCCGCCCAGCCAAACTGAGCAATCAGAGAGAAGGGCCTTGGTCAGGGAGGTGACCAACCCAATGGTCACTCAGACAGTGCCCCAAAGTTCCTCTGTGGAGATGGGAAAACCTTACAGAAGGACACCCATCACTGCAGCCACTCCTCAATAAAAGGCACATAACAGCCTGCTTGGAATTTGCCAAAAGGAAACTAAAGGATACTCAGTCCATGAGAAAAAAGATTCTCTGGTCTGATGAAAGCAAGATTGAACTCTTTAGCTCTAATTCCAAGCATCACGTCTGGAGGAAACCTGGCACCATCCCTAGGGTGAAGCACGGTGGTAACAGTATCGTGCTATGGGGATGTTTTTCAGCTGCAGGGACTCTGAGACTAGTCAGGATCGTGCAAAAGATTAATGGAGCAAAGTACAGAGAGATCCTTGATGAAAACCTTCTCCAGAGTGCTCATGACCTCAAACTTGGGTGAAGGTTCACCTTCCAACAGGACAACAACCCTAAGCCACAGCCAAGACAACGCAGAAGTGGCTTCAGGACAAGTCTCTGAATGTCCTTGGGGAGCCCAACCAGAGCCCCAGACTTGAACCCGATCGAACATCTCTGGAGAGACCAGAAAATATCTGTGCAGTGACGCTCCCCATCCAACCTGAAAGAGCTTGAAAAGATATGCAGACAAGAATGGGAAAAACTCCTGTCGTGGAAATATCCTCTATTTACCAAATCATGAGAGCAAACCACACACAAGTCAGAGTTAGTTATCAAAGTCCATCTTTAATTATATGAGCTCTATCACAACCCTGTGACTCTCAGATCAATTCAGTGTCTATCAATGAATTCTCTGAGAGCCTTTAATTGCAAAAAACACACATAGCTAGACAGCATAGACATAATTTATCGTTCAGCTTTGTCTCCTAAACTATGTTATTTTCTCAAACTCAGAACCATAAACCAATCCTCCATATCAACAGGCATATATCAAATCCATCCTATCTTGACAAGATCACAGAGACACACTGACTGGCACACAGACATTGTGGAGCCAAGAGATACAGGCTTGACCTCTCCCCTTTCTCCGGCCCAAGCAACTTAGTCTTGACATAGAACATATACTGCAACCAGTATTATACAAAAATAACATTCTGATGAGAAGTAACTTACAAACATATGATGAACACTAAATCATCTTACCTATGTTACCAACCAATTCTGATTATTCCCCAACACTCCCCAAATACAGGTATACCAAGCTTGCAGCTTCATACCCAAGAAGATCTGAGAGTGTAATCACTGCCAAAGGTGCTTCAACAAAGTACTGAATAAATGGTCGGAATACTTACACTACTGTTCAAAAGTTTGGGGTCACTTAGAATGACTATTGTAGCTGGAAATGGGGTCACTGTCAAGTTTGGGGTCACTGTTGTAAATGACTATTGTAGCTGGAAATGTCAGATTTTTTTAATGGAATATCTACATAGGCGTACAGAGGCCCATTATCAGCAACCATCACTCCTATGTTCCAATGGCACATTGTGTTAGCTAATCCAAGTTGATAGTTTTAAAAGACTATTTGGTCATTAGAAAAGCCTTTTGCAATTATGTTAGCATAGCTGAAAACTGATGTGCTCATTAAATAAGGTATAAAACTGGCCTTTAGAACTAGTTGAGTATCTGGAGCATCAGCATTTGTGGGTTCAATTACAGACTTAAAATGGCCAGAAACGAAGTACTTTCTTCAGAATCTCATCAGTCTATTCTTGTTCTGAGAAATGAAGGCTATTCCATGTGAGAAATTGCCAAGAAATTGAGCTGTCAGAGCTTCTGAAAAACTTGTACTTTGAGTATTATGTTTGTTGTAACCTCTCCAGCTGTGATAATAAAGATCTCTTCATTTAACTTTGGCTTTGAGTCCTTATTGGTAATTTCCAAAACAATTTGGCGTCACGAAACAGGATGATTTTTTTCTACCTTTGGAGCTTGGCAGTGAGGGTCTGTGAGGGAACACCGGTGGCACATTCCATGTGAAAGCATGCAAGGGAAATTCTCGTCTGACCAAAGACGTTGAGGACCGTCCCACACCAGACACTCACTCTGGGTTGCCCGGGAGATAACACATCATCTACGAAACCTGGCAGGACTGACAAATTAATTTCAGTAAGTACATTTATACTAATTCAGGTAGGATGTGTAGGGTAGGATGTGAGTACAGTGGAGAGAGGTTTCGTCTCTGGAGGCATTAATTAACCTAGGTGAGGTCTCCTCATGTGTGTGGGGTGGGACGAAAGAGCTATCTAAGGCATTTTGAGCGGGACTGAGGGCTCTATAGTGAAATAAAACAATACAAACTAGCCAAGACAGCAGTAGACAAGGAATATTGACATTAGAGAGAGAAATAAAGCACTCACAGGCGTTGATCAGGAGAACTAAGACAACAACGGCTAAATGGCGATGAATGGGCAGAGCGGGTCAGTTAGATACGTACAGGACCTGAGGTTGAGGCTGGGGCCGACAGGTAAACAGAAGTAGGTACCGTGTTATTGAAACAGTCCAGAGGGCATCAGCTGTGTAGCCGAGTTATCATAGAGACAAACGAGCAGCAATAGGTGCTGTTTGGTTGTCACTACTACGCTTGTCGAGCAGGGGACACAGCGTTCAGAAAAGCTAGCAGGCCGGGGGTAGTAGATGGTTCTTTGGCGATATCGTAACAGAATAGCCTGTTGAGACCACATTGGGCGATCACGTCGGCAGTCCAGTCGTGATCGATTGGCTGCACTATAAGCTGCACAGTTGATGTTTTTTGCTGGAGGAGGGGGAAGAGGATACCGTGGAGGTGGAGGTCTAGGACGAGGCCAAGGAGGGGGAAGAGGCAGGGGGCGAGGAGCGCAAGGCGCCTCTGGAGGGAGAGACTGGAGCTACCACAACTGTAGCAAGCCAGGACATTTTCCAAGGGACTGTCCTGGTGATGGAGATGACCAGGGTGAATGGCCACCTGAAGATGTAAGGGTTGGACATTCCTTTGGTGGGCAAAGAACATAGGATGAGGTGGAAATAGACTCCGATGATGAAGAACCACATGAAGCATGCCAGATGCTGAGTCACCTTTTCGACTGAAAAACCCCTGATAGAAATACTTGGCCAGAAGATTCCATTCCTAGGAGACACTGGGGCTGCTATCTCAGTGTTGAAACAATCTGCCCTGAAAGTAACCCCCTCCCCCCCAAAAAAACATCCACACTGTTGGTGCATCAGGAATTCCCTCTGAAGAATGCCTCACTTACCCCCTACATGTTAAATGGGAAGATGGAAATCTCCTGAGAATAGATCTGATGTGCAAGATGAATATGACTGTTGCATGCACTGCTGAGGGCTTATCCCTCCATTCCCCTACAAATGAGAAATACCCGTCCATGTACCAGTGTTATTATGCCTGGTATTTGAACGATCCTGCACAGAAGCTGTCCCTTCATGTGAAGAAGACCCTAAATATCAACAAAGATGGACAAAGCAGAGAATCAGAGTGGAAGTGACATTTGATGGACTATACTACGGTGAGGAATTTACAGCGGCCGGGGTTTTGCTGTCTGATGTACAGAGATCAATGTTTGAAGTACTGGGCGTTGTCCCATACTAGTATGTCGAAAACCCCCAATCAACAATGGAAAGATGTTGTATCCTGTTGGGTTACTACTCGAACGATACAAAAAGGAACCTATTCCTCCCGAAAGTATGATGGTCATGTCCCGAGATAACTCCCACATACCATGGCTGGATGAAGTGCCAGCTCTAGGCTGTCTCCAAGACCGATATTGGGAAGATGAGAGGTGCCACTCTGGGGAAAGTTGTCCCAAAGAATAATCACAGACCATATAAAGCTCAGCACCCTCATAGCAAAGACGCAGAAAATTGTATTATTCCCATCCATCCATCCCTGGTTGAAAATGGGGCTTTGATCCCATGCCCAAATTTTCTCTGTAACACCTATATTTGACCGGTTGGGAAGCCATCTGGTGAATATCGTTTTGTATCTTAGAATAGTTAATAATGCTGTTTACGCAAGAGCACCCCTGGTGCCGAACACAGTTACTCGTCTTTCCCAAGTTCCCCCAGGGAGATGTTGTTTTTTGGTTATTATTTGGCTAATGCATTTTCAGCATCCCTGTTGACCCTGGGTCACAGGATTGGTTCTCTTTTAGGTTTCTTGGGAAAAAATAGACTTGGACGGTGATGCAATAAGTCTACGTTGAATCAACTGTAATTTTTCCCAGGAAATGGCGAGGAATCTGGAATGTTTTGTTCCCCCTGGAGGTAGCACTGTGGTTCAATAAGTTGATGACCTGTTAGTCTGTTCCTTGTCGGCGGAGATCTGTCACGAAGATACTAAGGCATTGTTGATTGTCTTAGTTGTAAATGGTCACAAAGTTTCCCCCTCTAAGATGCAGTTGTCTAGAAGTTCAGTAAAAAATGTGGGTCATGACATTACTTCTGAGGGTCCCCCTCTCTAAAGAGAGTCCCTGCCTAAACCTGTTACTAGGCAGCACATGATGTCACTGTTGGGAGTGGCTAGCTACTGTCGCCCATGGTTGAAAGTCTATGCAGAGTCAATACAGCCTCTGCAGGATTGTATTTATGGCAGAAAGATGGAAATGTCTGAAGTGGTGGAATGGACACCTGAGACTGAATTATCCTTGATTAAGTTATTAAAACAGGCTCTAATGTCAACCCCCTGTTTTGGTTTGCCTGACCATACCAAACCATTCCATATTTTTGTCTCCGAGAATAATGGGTTTATGTCTGCTGTGTTGACACAGTACCACGGAGTTGGCTATAGGCCTGTTGGGGTACTACTCTAAGCATTTAGACACTTATCTGAGGCATGGTTTCCTGCTTCTGCTCTGTTGCTGTAGAAACTGCTGCAGTTTTTGCATGTTCTGATATTGTAGCAATAACTGTGCTGATGGTGCTTATTCCCCATGTGGTTCATGCCATTACTACACAGGCTAAAACTGCCCATCTTACGCCTGCCATATTGCTGGATTATCAGAACATTCTGTTGATAATGTCTCACGTTAACCTGAAAAGATGTACTGTGCTTAACCCATCTACTTTTCTTCCTACAGCTGATGCCGGTAAAGAACATAACTGTGAATTGACCATTGAGATTGACTATGGCCATAGGCTTGACCTAAAAGATGTTCTTCTTTTGAATTCGGACTATGAGTTTTTTGTGGATGGCTCTGCCCAGCGAAACGAAAAGCAGGCTATGCTGTTATCACCGCTGTTCAAACAGTGGAAAGTGCTAGACTTACTCCTCACAAGTTATTTGGTTTAACCAGAGCATGTATTTTGGTTAAGGATTGCTCTGTTAATATCTACACTGATAGTAGATATGCATTTGGTGTTGTGCATGATTTTGGCACGTTGTGGAAGAATAGAGGATTTTTTTACTTTGTCTGGAAAAACTATTGCTCAAGTGATCTTGTCTCCTCTTTGCTGATGGCCTTTCAGCTCCCCTCATCTATTGCAGTGGTCAAATGCCAAGCACAAACTTCTGCAAAGGACAGTGTTTCTCAACGGAACGCTAAGGCTGATTTTGCGGCCAAGCTGGCTGCTTCCTCTTCTGTTTCCCCCCTTCTACAGATGACAGCAGTTCCTGTTCCCACTAATCCCTTCTCTCCTAATGATGTTGTTTTGCAGGCAGCAGCTGATGCGACTGAGAAAGGAGGTGGGCTGAACACTGTCACAAGGACACCTCGGGTGTATGGCTTGATGATTCTAATAGACCTGCCATGCCACATTGTACTTTCCAGTACCTTGCTAAGTTGTCACATGGTCTAGACCATGTGTTAAAAGGAGGGATGGTGGATCTTGTAAATAAATATTGGAGTACAGTAGGATTTACTGTTTTTGCTGAATATTTTTGTAAAAGTGTGTGATCTGTATGACTAATAATGTTGGACGCAGTATTTCAGTATCCCCCGTGTCGTATCCCCCGTGTCCCATCGTAGGCCAGAGGACCCCTTTGAGCACTTGATGATGGACTTCATTGAGTTGACCCCTTGTGAGGGGAACAAGTATTGTTTGGTGATTGTTGACATATTTTCAAAATGGATTGAAGCTTTTCCTTGAAGGAGAGCTTCAGCAGCAGCTGTGGCAAGGCTCTTCTGAGAGAGATCATACCAAGGTGGGGTCTGCCGTAAAAAGCCTCATCCAACAGTGGTCGAGATTTTATGAATGAGATTTTTCAGTCCATGTCAGAGGCTTTACAGATTTAGTTGAAAACCCATTGTGCCTATCATCCTCAATCTGGGGGTGCAGTAGAACTCGGCAAACCAAACCCTAAAAAATGTATTGTTTAATAAGCTGATTGGCAAAACAAGCCTGACATGGGTGAAGGTGCTTCCAATGGAGGCATATCCCACACAGTGACTGGTCTCTCCCCCCATGAGGTGCTGACAGGGCGACCCATGAGAATGACTAACGTGCTATTTCCTCAAAACAGGTTGACATTGCAGGGAATGGAAGAAGACATGGTAGCATCCTTTGTCTCACTTAACAGTGTTAAGATTGTCTTCCCACAGGTGAAGGCTTCTCTGCCAACCTATCAGGTGGAACTGAGCATTGTCTGCGCACAGGAGACTTCATGGCGGTAAAAGATTACAGAAGGAAGAGCTGGAAAAATCCTCATTGGAGAGGACCATATCAGGTTTTATTGACCACCCGACTGAGGTAAAGGTAGCTGAGAGGGACACCTGGATTCACGTCTCACACTGCAGACGAGTTCCTGCCCCTGAGGAGGATGGCGGGAGTCCCATCCCTAGGCTGTCTGGCCTTGCTGTCTGGATCTGCACCATTGTGTTGATTGGAACAGTTGGTTGCCCTCCAGTGGTGACCATTCAGGTGAAGATGAAAGTCCTGAGCCAAAGGAACCACCACACACCCGGAGTAGTGGTCCAGAAGGAGAAGTCAGCCGAAGGAAATGAGAAGTACAAATTCAAGATGAGGGAGGGAATCTGTTTCTCTCTCAAGCTGAAATGGTGGGAAATGTCACCTCATATAAGACTTATTGTTGGGTATGTGGGTTGGGTCCTGTGGGAGTAGGTAAGGGGTTGTAGGGGTTCCCTTGGGGGTGAACTTAACTATTCAACTGTCCTCAATATTGTCATTGGCCAATTTCCCCCCAAAGAATCCCGACCCCATTACTTATTTTGCGATGTACAATGCTGTTGTCAGCCTTGTATATCCTAGACCAAACAATTACAGTGCCCCACCCATCCCTATAGTAGGATCCCTGGTAGCCCCCTGGTGTATTAGAGGAAATGGAAGTAACCATTTGGGTGAAATTCTTTGTAACTCTACTACGTTGGTTAATGGTAGCAATAACTGTTCTCTTGTGGTACATGATTCTGTTACAGGAACACCAGGAAATGTGAATTATACAACTTCTGTTTACAATAAGTATATTGCAAGGAGGCCCAAATGGTACCTATTGGTTGTGTGGCCGATTTTCTTTTATAGTTTACCACCTAATTTGGGAGGGAAGTGTATTGTTCATGTAGGTTCATGCTCTACAACATCCGCAGAGTACGACCCTGCCTCACACAGGAAGCAGCGCAGGTCCTAATCCAGGCATTTGTCATCTCCCGTCTGGATTACTGCAACTCGCTGTTGGCTGGGCTCCCTGCCTGTGCCATTAAACCCCTACAACTCATCCAGAACGCCGCAGCCCGTCTGGTGTTCAACCTTCCCAAGTTCTCTCACGTCACCCCGCTCCTCCGCTCTCTCCACTGGCTTCCAGTTGAAGTTCGCATCCGCTACAAGACCATGGTGCTTGCCTACGGAGCTGTGAGGGGAACGGCACCTCAGTACCTCCAGGCTCTGATCAGGCCCTACACCCAAACAAGGGCACTGCGTTCATCCACCTCTGGCCTGCTCGCCTCCCTACCACTGAGGAAGTACAGTTCCCGCGCAGCCCAGCCAAAACTGTTCGCTGCTCTGGCCCCCCAATGGTGGAACAAACTCCCTCACGATGCCAGGACAGCGGAGTCAATCACCACCTTCCGGAGACACCTGAAACCCCACCTCTTTAAGGAATACCTAGGATAGGATAAAGTAATCCTTCTCACCCCCCCCCCCCCCTTAAAAGATTTAGATGCACTATTGTAAAGTGGCTGTTCCACTGGATGTCTTAAGGTGAACGCACCAATTTGTAAGTTAAGTGCTAAATGACTTAAATGTAAATGTAAATATTGTTGGGTTTGTGGTGCCGGCCATGAGAGTCCTTGGAAAAACTGGGTTTGTCGTGCCGGCCATGAGAGTCCTTGGAAAAACTGCAACAGAATTGAGGGTTCTGTTCAGGGAATATCATCAGCCGACCCCTCGTTTTAATAAGCGATCCTTTGCAGATGCCACTCAGGTGCAAACCTCCTCCCGATTCACTGGTGTTTAGCTGCCCCAAAATGGAGTTGCATGTGCCTTAGATCAAATTTGAAATTTGACTATTAAAGTTGAGAAAACGGAAAATGCTACTAGAGATGCCTTGATTACTCTGAACGAGGAAGTGAAAGCACTCAGCAAGGTCGCCCTGCAAAACAGGGAGGCACTTAACTACTTATTGGCTGGTCAAGGAGGTACTGGCGATAAATGCTGGACTTTTGTCCCAGATGTGTCATCAAATGTGACTGATCTTGCTAACTACATTGCCACTGTTGAAAAGTCTCATTCTGGGAAATTAGAGTGGGTGTTTACTGGTTGGCTGAAAGGCCTCTTTGGAGCTCGGGGCTCCCAGATAGCTCAGTGGGTGATAGCTGGAATATTTTGTTTAATGTGTTTAACCATTTTGCTTTGTTGTTGTAAGGCCATTTGTGCTTCCCTGGCAACTCAAGTCTCAGCAACTATCATGTACTAAAGAAGGTGATACTGTCTCTCCAGAAACTCCCATTTCCCTCTATAATGGATGATAATATGCAATAATTAGTTAGTATCCATGCTTGATTAAGTACCTGAAGGTTTTAAGTTAGGTTGTTAAACGACAGCAACCTTCTAATGTAAAGGTTAATGGAAAAAGGATCAAATATGAAGACGGATTTTTGTCTATTGTTATGCCTATTGCATGTAAGAATCAGTATTTACTAAATGCACTCCTGATGATAGACTGAATGTATGTTAAGAAGTCAAAGAAAAATGTGTTATCACATATTTGGATAAAAGGAGGGAGTGTAGTGGAAACGTTTTGTGTCCTCTGTGTGTCTCCAAAATGTGTGACTACATATAGCGTATTGTTTCTTGTTTTTGTGTTAGGATGTTCTGTGACTGCTCTCAGGGAGGGGACTGATAGGAGAACAGAAGGAATGGAATACATAGTTTCTAGGCGTTGGGCCAAAGTAACAATGTGTGCAAGGTCATGATCAGTTTGAGTATGAGCATAAAGACTGCTGAAGGGAGAACATCCCTTCAGAGCTTCTGACAGACTTGTACTTTGAGTATTAAGTTAGCAGTAACCTCTCCCGGTAATAATAAAGATCTATTCATTTAACTTCGACTTTGAGTCCTTGATGGTCATTTCTACAACAGCCACCGACTTGACTAAAGTGATCTGCTCAAACGCCCTCCATTGGTTCATATCCAGTTAGGAGGCTCTGATGTTGGCTCACGGGGTTCTCCCTGTTTGTTATTTTGAGAATATGTATGCACTGAGCTTTGTAATATTTTGAGTTGATGAATTGTATACACCTTTTTGTTCTATGGCAAGGAATTTATGAACGTCATGCCATGGTTATGAGTTTAAATCTGTGATATACCAGTGGAGGCTGCTGAGGGGAGAACAGCTCATAATAATGGCCGGAAAGGAGCAAATGGAATTGGCATCAAAGACCTGGAAACCATATGTTTGATGTATTTGATACCATGTTAGCTAAATGTAGTAATGAATAAATAGGCTACATTTCTTTAAATGGACAATTCTATCAATTGATAGCAAAGGTGTCAGCTAGAGATGATGTGCAGGGGCTTGCAGGGATTTGTAGTTTTGCATGATGTCTACTTTGATACCATTAGCATTTTTAAAACTGAGAGTAAATAGAGCCGGACATGTTAATAAAACTCACCTTGTCCAAGAGAGATTTACATGGTTATCAAAATGTCTATTGACACCTCCACTGTGGGGTTCTATAGGCCTAAACCTAATAGCTGTAGTTCACTCTAAAAGTGTTTGATAGACAGATTTATATAGCTTTTGTATTTTCTGGATCCATTTGTATATTAAAATCGACTGACACCTTGCAGTAAATTAAACACCTGACTTCCCCATAAAGACAGTTGTCCAGCATCACCTTCCCACCATCCCCCTTGGCTGTAAGACATGTTACTTGTATCTTCTTTTTTTTACACAACTTTTCTTCCCCTCATAAGTTGCTATCTACACACTAAATATGGTAATGTCCCAAATTCAGAGGTTCATGAAAATATGTGATGACCAGTCAACCTGTTAATTTAATCTGTTTCAGTATTCTATAAAAGCAGTTTGGTTGAATGATTACAGAAGCTACATTACAACAATTACAACATAACGTTTCTAAATAGGGCGTTGGGCCACCACGAGCAGCCAGAACAGCTTCAATGAACCTTGCCATAGATTTTACAAGTGTCTGGAATTCTATTGGATGGATACTACACCATTCTTCCACAAGAAATGTAATTATTTGGTGATTTGTTGATGGTGGTGGAAATGTTGTCTCGGGCACCACTCCAGAATCTCACCTAAGTGATCAATTGGGTTGAGATCTAGTGACTGAGACACACACACACACACACACACACACACACACACACACACACACACACACACACACACACACACACACACACACACACACACACACACACACACACACACACACACAGACACAGACACACACACACATTAAACCCCCTACGCTCCTTTGAGACCCCTTCTAGCCAAGTCACTGAGATCTCTTCTTCTAGCCATGGTGGCCAACTGGGCATTTTTATAAATAAGCATGGTGGGATGTTAATTAACTTAGGAAAATACACCTGTGTGGAAGCACCTGCTTTCAATTTCCTTTGTATCCTCCATTTCAAGTATTTCCTTTACTTTGGCAGTCACCTATACATTTACACTGCCTGATTAAAATGTCATTGCACAATCATGATTGCAAAAGTTGTATTTCATCCAGTACCCACAAGGGGTCACTTGGGGACTTAAGTGCACAACATTAGCTACATACACCACAAAGAGATTCTCTCTGCTTGAGTTACTTCGTTGGACACACAGATAAAAACCCATCACTGCGCTCAAATCAATTAACACCATAACAAAGCAAAAACTCCTTGTCTTAAAACATGGCCGTTGTTTGATTTTATTTATAGATAACAATAAATGGTACAGTCTATTGTATAACAACGCAGGCTGTTGCATGAGAAGGTCCGTACCTTCGAATCTATTTAAACACAAAAATATAAATTGTATGAAATACAATTTAAATAAACATTTGAACAGTTGATCATTTGTACCGTAATAGCATTAGAATAGGCCTAGATAAAACACAGCACAGGGACAATAAAAAACATCAATAAACTGAAATTGACTTCAGAAATAATAAAACACATCAAATGTCCCCCAATAACCTCATAGATCCTTCTAAAATGTCTATATAAGCCTGTATCATTACAAAATATATACATTTCAACAAGACTGCGATGTCTCACTAGAACTCCAGCTCCCAGAATCCAAGCCTCCACGTACACATGTCCTGCGAGCAAACCGGACTAAACGTCACATTCATGCGTTTCCCCTGCTTGTGTGTCTGGGAGCGTAATCTTTTCCTTCCGAATACGTTTCTCTCCCGAGAAATATACCCATGACACAGTGGGTTTAATATCAGGAGGTGATCCCGGATTCCCCAGCCGTCCGAATCCAATATCTGGGTGAGGATATTGTTTTCTGTAAATGGTTTAGCTTTCGCTATCTAGCTGAAATAAGGTTTGCCAGTTGAGTGTTGGTCTAAAGCTAGGTACGGTGTGTGATCAGATCCAATGTTGTGCCTGAGACATGGTGTGGCTAAATGATGATGATGAAAGACATTTCAACTGATTGTGGCTCGACAGAAAGCTGTGACTGGCTTGTAAACGTTATAGTTATGACAGTAGGCAACGTTGGGGTTTGCGCATGAATTAAACTAACCTAGGTAACGTTAACTAGCGTGATGGCGCCCGAGGCCGGGCAGATGTGTGGTCGTTCTTTTTTTTCTGATAGTCAACATGTTTTTCAGGCACGCGTCCGGTAAAATAAAACACACTGAAAAAGATTCCATATCGAAAATACGTTTTTGTTGCTGTTGTTGTTATTAGCTAGCGAGCATGTTACTCTCAAACCATCCGCTAAGTGTTGTCCCAGCTGAGACGTTAGTAGTTGCTAACTAGCTAGCTACACAGCTAGTCGATTCTTATGGTCGCTGCAGTATCGAACTTTTTGGTTCAACCCGAGCAAGTTCACATATAAATGTAGTTCTAGATCTGTGTCATTGAAAGCAAGTCTAAGACGCGGTAGATCTGTTGTGTGCGCCATTTTCTACGCTTCTCCTTAAGTTTAGTTTTTGAGTCTTTTACTTTTGATTTTGTACACCAGCTGAAAATACTATATTTTTGGTTATTGAAAATATATTTCAGTGGTTAAGATGGTACACTGATTAGCTACACTGCTTGTTTTGTCGCAAACTGAAATTAGGCTTAGAATATTAGCTAAATATAAAAATAAAGGATCCATATTTATTTGGCCTTAATGGTATTAGCCCATACAAACGCACTGAATAACAGATTCACTACATGGAACAACAGGTAGACCACCCCCCCAAAAAATCAAAAGGAAGTTTGTTCTGAAGTGTCTGTCATACATACAATAAGTGTCTGTCATACATACAATATATATATATATATATATATATAAAATGCATGTATGACAGACACTTCAGAACAAACTTCCTTTAGATTTTTTTTTGTTGCCAAAGGGCACTTGTAAAAAAATAAATATATATATATAATACAAACATATTATATATATATATATATAAAGGATCCATATTGATTTGATTTTTATACATGTGCTCTTATTAAGTGCCCGTTGGCACTTAACAGTCTTATGCAAATTAGATTTCCACTGGGGTGTGGACATCGACCTTAGGGTGTTAACATAAAGCTAGGACAATAAACTGAAAATTAACCTACTCACATTGCCCTCTTACCAAAGTATTTTGCTTAGCTCATAATTTTAGGTGATTTTGTTCTGTTTGTTTGAAAACCACTGGTCAACAGTAATAACCTATGCATTATGATTCCTTCTATAAAAGTATCTGCCTGTCCCTGTTTTATTGTCGGCTGCTGTGTGTGCAAGCCACTCTTCACTCATATGACAATATGACCAGCATAAGACAATTGTTCAAAATGCAATTGTGGAAAAATAACGTTTTCAAAGCAGCTACTGATCTAGTTAGACAGCAGTCACAGCTTTCTGTGAGTATTTAATGTATATTGGTTCATGGCACCACTTTACAACCAGAGTAGGCTATGTAGTATCGTTTTGAAGTGCCCGTGAAGCAGAGCTCCATTTTCACTTAAGTAGCCTAGACCTAGCACTGGAAAGTTTTGTAGGGCATTACATTTACTGATCAATTAATCAATTAGTCTGCATGGCTATCTAGCAACAATGTCATATTTAGTTGGCATACCTGCTAAGTGTTTTGAGTTCACACTTCCTCAGGTGGTGAATAGGCTAATAATATAGCCTGGGCCTACGCACAAAGATGTCGGCAAATCCATCTCTGAAGAACCCAAAATAAATCTGATCATTCTGGATTCTATAGGTTGCACATCAAAATATCGATCTTGAATTACCTGCATATGTTAGATTAAATAACTTTTTTAAATCATAGGCAATTCCATCTCGGTTGTACTTGACACAAAAAAATCTACCCCTAATGGAAAGTAAGCATAATTGTCCATAAATGTTTAGCGTTGTATTTATCGTTATTGAGCAAAATAGTTTGATTTATTGTGATGTCTTTTTTGTCTATATCGCCCAGCTCTCAACGTAACAGCCCTAGTCACATACTAGTAGTGTTGTACTGTATACCAAAACTTCAGTATTTTTGCAATACTAAAACATGAAAAACTGATATAGAATTTGTGTTACTTTTGGTACATCTGTCAAATGTGTGTCATGAATCAAGCCTGTCTTTCAGCACAACCCACCCCATTATAGTGCACACTAGAGGTCAACCGATTAATTACGGCCGATTTTCAAGTTTTCATAACAATTGGTTATCAGCCTTTTTGGATGCCGATTACATTGCAATCCATGAGGAAACTGCGTGGCAGGCTGACCACCTGTTACGTGAGTGCAGCGTCAAAAGGACCTTGTGGCTGCAATGAGCCACGGTAAGTTGCTAGCTAGCATTAAACTTATCTTATAAAAAACAATCAATCTTCACATAATCACCAGTTAACTACACATGGTTGATGATATTACTAGGTTAACTAGCTTGTCCAGCTTTGCATGTAATCAATGTGGTGCCTGTTAATTTATCATCGAATCACAGCCTAATTCAACTTCGCCGAACGGGTGATGATTTAACAAAAGTGCATTTGCGAAAAAAGCACTTTCGATGCACAAATGCATCTAACCATAAACATCAATGCCTTTCTTAAAATCAATACACAGAAGTATATATATTTAAACCTGCATATTTAGTTAAAATAAATGCATGTTAGCAGGAACTTTGATCTTGGGAAATTGTCACTTCTCGTGCGTTCAGTGCAAGCAGAGTCAGGGTATATGTAACAGTTTGGGCCACCTGGCTCGTTGTGAACTGTTTCTTCCTAACAAAGACCATAATTAATTAGCCAGAATTTTACATAATTATGACATAACATTGAAGGTTGTGCAATGTAACAGCAATATTTAGACTTATGGTTGCCACCCGTTAAACGAAATACGTAATAGTTCCGTATTTCACTGAAAGAGTAAACGTTTTTTTCGAAATTATAGTTTCCGGATTTGACCATATTAATGGACCAAAGGCTCGTAATTCTGTGTGTTTATTATAATTAAGTCTATGATTTGATATTTGATAGAGCGGTCTGACTGAGTGGTGGTAGGCAGCAGCAGGCTCGTAGGCAGCAGCAGGCTCGTAGGCATTCATTCAAACAGCACTTTACTGCATTTGCGAGCAGCTGTTAGCCATGCGTGATGCACAGCACTGTTTATGACTTCAAGTCTATCAACTCCAGAGATTAGGCTGGCTATACTAAAGTGCCTATAAGAAGATCCAATAGTCAAAGGTATATGAAAAACAAATGGTATAGAGAGATAGTTGACACGTCATAATTCCTATAATAACTACAACCTAAAACTTCTTAACCTGGAATAATGAACCACCAGCTTTCATATGTTCTCATGTACTGAGCAAGGAACTTAAATGTTATCTTTTTTACATGGCACATGTTTTTGCATTATTTAAAACAAATTGAACATGTTTCATTATTTATTTGAGACTAAATTGATTTTATTTATGTATTATATTAATTTGAAATAAAAGGGTTTTTGTTCATTCAGTACTGTTGTAATTGTCATTATCACAAATATATATATAGAAATCGGCCGATTTAATCGGTATCAGCTTTTTTGGGTTGAAAAATCATAGTCGGTCAACCTCTAATGCACACCATGCCTGCTCTTACTCATTGCTAGCCTGCACTGGACTCCCCACTAATGGTGCACAGAAGTTAACACACTTGAAAAATGTGACATGGCATGTAGAATTTTTAAAACTGTTTTGCAAACAGTAAATTACTATGTCCATAGAGGCTAGAGCATTTTACATTGCAAAAGGTAACGGTAGCTTCTAGCTTTGTAGGCTAACATTCCTTGTTAAAGCTAACATAAATTCACTAACCTAGTACTTTGTTTGTTATAATATACAAACCATAACGCAAAAAATATTGCTGATTTCAAAGCTGATTGCCACCAAACACTTTATCCATTCACTTCGTCTCCCCCGCCTCACATCTCTCCCAGTCAAGATCATCTTTGCTCAGTTTGTGTGAATGACATCATGGGTCTTATATACAGCGTGCTCACTCTTATAAAAGAGATTACTTCGGCCTCCCGAGTGCCTTAGACCGCTGCAGCACATCATCGCAGTGCTTGATTCATCACTACAGACCCGGGTTCGATCCCAGACTGTGTCACAACCGGCTGTGACCCATAGGGCGGCGCACAATTGGCTCAGCATCGTTTGGTCGGGGGTCTTTACTTAGCTCATCGCGCTTTAGCGATTCCTTGTGGTAGCCTGCAGGCGCCCAGTCCAACTTCGGTCCAACTGACGGTGTTTCCTCTGACACATTGGTGCAGCTGGCTTCCGGGTTAAGCAGGCAGGTGTTAAGAAGCGCGGTTTGGTGGGTCATGTTTCAAGGGACACATGACTCGACCTTCGCCTCTCCCGAGCCCGTTGGGTAGTTGCAGCGATGAGACAATATCGTAATTGGATTGCAACTGGATGTCATGAAATTTATGAGAAAAAGGGGGTAAAAAAAGAAGCAATTACTTCTTCTATACAAATGTTGATCAATAAAATAAGTCCCAAATGGAAAAGAAACAGATTGTTTGTCATCCGAGCCCCGTGAAATCAGCTCAATAACTCAATGCATGCACACACTCCTATTGAATTTGCATGCACCTGTATTGTGAATTAGTGATGCACGCTATACTAAAACTTTGTTCCCCCCCCAAAAAAACCTGTTTCTACTAGAATTTCTGTTGTGTTCGGTACTTCAGTCAAATGTGTCTTGCCCTTTATAGCGCGAAGAGCAAAGTGCCTGATCCACTTACTAATTCATTGCTAGAGTTGTCTGGGCTGCATTGTTAGCGTCCCACTCATGCTGCACAGAAGTTAACACACTTTTTACATGCAACACGGCATGTAAAAATGTTGAAACTGTTTGCACAACAATGTCGATAGTCCAGAACACTTTACAATGCAAGACGGTACCGGTAGCTTCCAGCTTTAATTTTAGGGCTAACTTTCCCTGCAAGCTTACAGCTGACTTCACTACCCTAGTACTTTTTTGGTGATAATATGCAAAATACTCTGATTTTCAAAGCTGATTGCCACAAAAAACATTATTAATTCACATCGTCTCCCTCGCCACCAAAAACAAATTTGCTTCTTTTTCTATACCGCCACATTCTGCCTCATGAATGATGTCATTACCTTCTTAAAGACACAGCGCACACTTTTATAATAGATTGCTTCTTCAATGCAAATGTTGTTGATCAGTGCAATTTAAAGTACATGATCTCTTAACAGTTGCCACAATAAACTAAGTCCTAAATGGAAGGGATTGTTTGTCATCTGTAGCCCCATGAAATCAGCTAAAACAAGCTCAGTAACTCAATGCATGCACACATTCCTATTGAATAATATTCCTTTACCTGTTTTGTGATTAGACCTAGGCTACATTTACCCAGTTTATCAATAGAGATTTACCATTTAAATAAATTACCATTATGTTGTTTTGTAGGTAGATTGTTTTTACCAAAGTCAAATTGATTCATTAATGCATACATGGCAGTCTCTAAAAAATGGACATCACATAATGATATTGAACAAAAAAAATGCTCACCTATTGAACAGAGCAGTAGCTGATTTTATCTGTCTGGATCAAGCTCCATTCTGAGACTGGCTAATACGCCTTTGTTTTGTCGTAGTATCTTTTTGGTATCGAGTATTGTGATACTAAATCTGGTATTGAAGTAGAAATTACTTAAAAAATAACACTGACAACACTATGAGCTCCACCAAGTTTCTGCCATATTGCTCTCACATATCCAGTCCTCTCAGATATGTGAAGGGAAGTGACTTGAACATCTGCTCTGTGAGGGCAGAGGGAAGGGAACACGTTGAATGAGACACAGCCCAAGCTTCATTTATCAGGGCTTCAGCAGTGTTGTCAACCTAGGCTGCAGTGTTTTGTGTCAGGTCCGTTTAGGCTGCAGCACAGCAGCCAGGCAGTTCTCTAACCTAAGCGCTCTGCATTGATTTCTGTAGCCTACTAATGCAGTCCTGTGGTCACAGCCTCTGGCCCTGTGTATCACTACAGTGATGAGATTATGATGACCTGGATGGAAATCATCATGTGACCTTGGCTTGAGTCCTCGAATGTGCCACTGTTACTGATGCACAAAACAAAGTAAAGCTGGTCTAATGTCATGGATGAAGGATGAGCCCTCGCTTAAATGTTGTATAGAGACTTTTTGAGGCAATATTTGTGGTGTTATTGGAAGTGGTGTGGGCAGCCATAGATGAGAAGATGTCAGAATAATTGTCTTAGTCTATAAGGAGGAATAAATCACCCACATAGTTTTATTATAATAAGCAGGGAACTGTACTAGATAGAATAGGCTTTTAGTGTATTAGAAGCAGTGCGTACATTATTCTGCTGTGTGTCTATCACCCAGCTTTATGGTTTAAAGCTGCCTGAGAATCCAACGATTTAGTCCAGTATGGGAATATATTAGAGCTGGGTGATATAGACAAAAATCCATATTGTGATAAATTGATGCGCTAACGATGCATAGAACGATACGTTTCTAACAATAATGTGCACCACAGTTGGAACCGTTTCAGGGAACAGATACAGAAAATACCTAAATTGTTCATGGAACAGAATCAGAACCGGGAACAAAAGTGATCTATACTATACCGGTGCAGAACCGTTGTTTTAAAATTCATGGGAACTGGTTAATAACGCTATTTTACATTCCAGGCATGTTCTTTCACTCACACAAAAAAGCGCCTATGCAAAGCCCTCCCCTGTCAATCAGAAACCTCATCCAGTGTGTAGGCTACCTGCCCCTCCCCCTCCAAAGCTAAACTGTAGCTTACTACATTTACATTTAAGTCATTTAGCAGACGCTCTTATCCAGAGCGACTTACAAATTGGTGCGTTCACCTTAAGACATCCAGTGGAACAGCCACTTTACAATAGTGCATCTAAATCTTTTAAGGGGGGAGGGGGTGAGAAGGATTACTTTATCCTATCCTAGGTATTCCTGAAAGAGGTGGGGTTTCAGGTGTCTCCGGAAGGTGGTGATTGACTCCGCTGTCCTGGCGTCGTGAGGGAGTTTGTTCCACCATTGGGGGGCCAGAGCAGCGAACAGTTTTGACTGGGCTGCGCGGGAACTGTACTTCCTCAGTGGTAGGGAGGCGAGCAGGCCAGAGGTGGATGAACGCAGTGCCCTTGTTTGGGTGTAGGGCCTGATCAGAGCCTGGAGGTACTGAGGTGACAAGTGTGATTCAGAAGATGGGTAGAGAGATTTTTAATTAGAGAAGTATGGATGAACTTTTTCAATGATAGTTACAAATACTATAGTTATCACATTTCAGATTGGATTAACTACAAAAAGGTAACACGTGTTTTTAATTCTAGTGCCGCTCTGCACACACAAGCTTGTTAGCTAGCTATCTATCTCTGGTCCAACGTTAAGCCGACTCTGACGTTCAAAGACATTCAAAGTTCCTCCATAGAAGCTGTTCCTCTGTAGGTATAATTCTGTGGGCCTAATTCAGATAATGCTTGTCATCACAAGATGCCCAGTTCTTCAAGCCAAGTCTTCTCCTCCACCCTCTTTCTCTTTCTCTCTCCACCTTCAAAATTTCAGTTGCATCTTCTGTTTCCGTTACGCATGTAAACAACTCACTGATCTATAGCTTGCCTGCTCCATAACAAGCTGCTCTATCTGCACTGCATGATTGGTGTAATTTAATGTTGAGCTAAACGTACAAAAAACAGGAACAGAAAATTACAAAATATACCAGTACTTTTGGCGTTCGGATCCCGTTCAGAACTTTATTTTGCTGGTCGGAACATTGGAACGGAACCACATTTTGTTCTGTTCAGAACGAAACGGTTGGAAAATGGTTTAGGTTCCAACCCCTGCTTTAAGTAAGGACATTCTCCTACCAATGTTTGTCTATGGAGATGCATGGCTATGTGCTCGATTTTTATAAACCTGTCATCAACAGTTGTGGCTGAAATAGCCAAATCCACTAATTGGGGTGTCAACATACAGTACCAGTCAAAGTTTGGACATCTACTCATTCCAGGGTTTTTCTTTATTTTTACTATTTTCTACATTCTAGAATAATAGTGAAGACCTCAAACTATGGAATCATGTAGTAACCAAAAGTGTTAAACAAATCAATATATATTTTAGATTCTTCAAAGTAGCCACCCTTTGCCTTAATGACAACGTTGCACACTCTTTGCGTTCTCTCAACCAACTTCATGAGGAATGCTTTTCCAACAGCCTTGAAGGAGTTCCCACATACGCTGAGCACTTGTTAGCTGCATTTACTTCACTCTGAGGTACAACTCATCCCAAACCATCACAATTGGGTTGAGGTCGGGTGATTGTAGAGGACAGGTCTTCCAATGCAGCACTCCATCACTCTCCTTGGTTAAATAGCCCTTCCACAGCCTGGAGGTGTGTTTTGGTTCATTGTCCTGTTGGAAAAACAAATGATAGTCCCACTAAGTGCAAACCAGATTGGACGGCGCATCGCTGCAGAATGCTGTGGTAGCCATGCTTGTTAAGTGTGCCTTGAATTCTAAATAAATCACTGACAGTGTCACCGGCAAAGCACCCCCACACCATCCCACCACCACCACCTCCGTGTTTCACAGTGGGAGCCACACATTTGTGCGTCTCACAAAGACACGATAGTTGGAACAGAAAATCTAAAATTTGGACTCACCAGACCACAGGACAGATTTCCACCGGTCTAATGATCATTGCTCGTGTTTCTTGGCCCAAGCAAGTCTGCTTCTTATTGGTGTCATTTTAGTAGCCAACAGCATACCACCCTGCTTACCACTGCTGGCTTGCTTCTTAATAATTTTGCACGCCCAATTTTTCAGTTTTTGATTTGTTAAAAAAGTTTGAAATATCCAATAAATGTCGTTCCACTTCATGATTGTGTCCCACTTGTTGTTGATTCTTCACAAAAAAATACAGTTTTATATATTTGTTTGAAGCCTGAAATGTGGCAAAAGGTCGCAAAGTTCAAGGGGGGCGAATACTTTCGCAAGGCACTGTATATATATATATATATATATATATATATGATTTTTGTTATGTTTACAAGCCTACTTGTGACATAGGCCTAAATAATTTCGGCCATAATGTCCATTTGCCTTTCGATGAGTATTTATTCTTATGTGGCGCTTGAATGAACTGCCAATCATATGCTCAAATTCAAATAGCATGACATTAACACTGCAACAGAGTAGGTAAATGTTGAACTGGCCCTGTCGAGATCCACTGGCCCGACACGTTTTTACTGGCCAGCGCTAGTGTTGGAATCTGCACGTGAAAGAAAATAAACAAATGTGCCATAAAACAATGGCCTAAATGGATTTCGACTTATTGTTTCCACATTATATGTGGGAAGCAAATTCACTCACATTATGGGACATACAAATTCATGCTCTCTTCCTGCGTGTAGAGGAATTTGACTGCAACCACAGCACACACAACACACACACACCCAGGTACCGAGAGGCGGGACCGACCAGCGCACTGTCAAACCAGCAGTGTTCCCCGTCATCGCTCACTTTGTGACTGACACACTTCTGTCCTATCAGTAGATCACTAGAAGATGCATAATGTTCATTCTAGCGGGAGAAGGCTTGACAGACTTTATTCTGGCTAGCGAATTGAAAAGTAGCCAAGTTAATTTAAGTGGGAAAGTGTCTGGCTGAAAATGAGTCTAATCGGCTGCATAGCCGACAGCCGGCGCTAGTTGAAAACAAGAAATATAATTTCATCCTACCTGCAGCAGCAGGGTGTGCGTGCGTTTCTGAATAGAGTGCTTCTAGGAAGCATTCTTAAAGATGCAATATGTATCTTTTTGGGCGACCTGACCAAATTCACATAAATGTGATTTATTGATCTTTCATTCTTGTTGAAAGCAAGTCTAAGAAGTGGTAAATGTGTTTATAAACTCAGCAAAAAAAGAAACGTGCTCTCACTGACAACTGCGTTTATTTTCAGCAAACTTAACGTGTAAATATTTACATAAGATTCAACAACTGAGACATAAACTGAACAAGTTCCACAGACATGGGACTAACAGAATTTGAATAATGTGTCCCTGAACAAAGGGGGGTCAAAATCAAAAGTAACAGTCAGTATCTGGTGTGGCCACCAGCTGCATTAAGTACTGCAGTGCATCTCCTCCTCATGGACTGCACCAGATTTGCCAGTTCTTGCTGTGAGATGTTACCCCACTCTTCCACCAAGCACCTGCAAGTTCCCGGACATTTCTGAGGGGAATGTCCCTAGCCCACCCTCCGATCCAACAGGTCCCAGACCTGCTCAATGGGATTGAGATCTGGGCTCTTCGCTGGCCATGGCAGAACACTGACATTCCTGTCTTGCAGGAAATCACGCACAGAACGAGCAGTATGGCTGGTGGCATTGTCATGCTGGCATTTTCATGTCAGGATGAGCCTGCAGGAAGGGTACCACATTAGGGAGCCGACCACATTATCTACCAAGAGAATTCTCTTCGATTATAATCACAGCGGTGTATATTCCCCCCCAAGCAGACACCTCAACGTCCCTGAAAGAACTTCATTGGACTCTATGTAAACTGGAAACCACATATGCTGAGGCTGCATTTATTGTAGCTGGGAATTTTAACAACACTAATCTGAAAACAAGGCTCCCTAAATTTGATCAGCATATCAAGTGGACTGGCCAATATCCAGCAACTTTGCACAGCTATTGAAGAGTGGGACAACATTCCACAGGCTGCAATCAACAGCCTGATCAACTCTATGCGAAGATGTGTCACGCTGCATAAGGCAAATTGTGGTCACACCACTGATTCATGCCCTTACTTTTTTTTAAAGGTATCTGTGACCAACAGATTTATGTATTCCTATTCATTTGAAATCCATAGATTAGGGCCTAATGAATTTATTTCTATTGACTGATTTCCTTATATGTAACTCTAAAATCTTTGTTGCATGTTTATATTTTTAAGTGTAATTAGGGTCACCGGGACACTGACCAACGCTTTGGTTCTTATTAGGGCTGGGAATTGCCAGGGACCTCACGATACAATATTATCACGATACAATATTATCTCGATACTTCGGTGCCGATACGATATGTATTGCGATTCTTAAGATTCTATATGCCCCTCAAACTCAACTCTGGACCTCGAAGCCAGTTCCACTGCTTCCCCCCCCCATTATTTTCTTAAACGGGCACTATTTAGACCTGTGTGACCAGGTGAGTGTAATTAATTCAGGTATAACAGAAAACCAGCCGGCTCTGGACCTCGTAGGGTAAGAGTTGAGTGCCTCTGCTGTATGCATTGTGATTCGATACTGTGATGTTCCAAAAAAAACAATGCTCTCCATATTTCTGCTGCAGATGGACAAGACAGAGCCATGACAAAACATGTTTTGATCAGTCATGGAAAGAAAAGTGCGGAAAAATAAATTGGCTCCCTATTTAAAAAGATGGAGAACAAGCTATGAAGGAAAAATACTGGCGTTTTAGTGCATGTACAGCTGTCCAGCGCCAAAATTATATTGCGATATTGTCAATACAATAAGATATTTCATCCAAAATAATATCCCTATATTTAACTATACACCCCCTCCCATCACTAGCGAATACTGCGCTAACGGACTCCTGGTCAGACCATTGTGTCACAGATCTCCCTCGCTGTGGACCACGTGAGTCGCATCAGCCAGTCTACTTTTAATGTGGTCAACTGGTGAATGTGTAGCCATCAGTGGAGTTAGCATTAGCCTCACTAGCTAGGCTAATCAGGCCCCAGATTAGTGGATCATATCTACACACAGCGAGATTAAAACCAATAGGTATAGCAGCAATAGAATGAGGATCAGAGCATTAGTACGTCATATTACAGGAACAAGAAGCGTTAATCAGTCTGTGTAGTAGGCTAATGTCCGTTGTAAAGAACAAAATGAGTCTGCATTTACCCCCCTTTAATTGGTTGAGAGTAGCTTACATACACAGGCCTACTACTATACCACTATTCAGGCTGCTCTGCTGCAATAGTAAATCCACTTGCGTGGCATGCCCAGTGCTCAGGCAGAGCGGTGGTGTAAAGAAGCTTAGCAGAAGGCCTTAGTCATGTGACCACCAACAGCCACTTCACTGTCAGATAAAACACAGGGAAGGAGAGGTAGAGTTGGGAAGAGGAGAGAAATAAATATATTTAGTTAGAATTTTTATTTAATTAGGCAAGTCAGTTAATAACAAATTCTTCATTATAATGACGATAATACCAAAAGGCGAAAGACTTCCTGCGGGGACGGGGGCTGGGATTAAAAAGAAGAAAAAAACAATTTAAATATAGGACAAAACACAGATCACGACAAGAGAGACGACACAGGCAGGGTGAAAGGCATAGAGCTCGCTATCTTGTAGTCCTAAAAAACTGAAATTATTGCCTTTGGTTCGTTCAGCCATTCCTATGGGGGAAATGAATAGGGAAAATAAGGTCTGAGGCTTTATAGGAGATCTTTAAACGTTTTGTTCTTTTTTTTATTTTTTTATTTCACCTTTATTTAACCAGGTAGGCTAGTTGAGAACAAGTTCTCATTTGCAACTGCGACCTGGCCAAGATAAAGCATAGCAGTGTGAACAGACAACACAGAGTTACACATGGAGTAAACAATTAACAAGTCAATAACACAATAGGAAGAAAAAGAAGAAAAAAAAGAAGGGGAGTTTATATACATTGAGATAATATCAGTGTGTTAACACGACCTGTATGAATATGAGGTCTTTATGTGCTTGTTTGGATTACATAAATGCTTCCCAATTCACAAAAAGTGATGTTAGCTGTTGAAGATTTTCATAGAACAAAACGTGTAAGATCTGCTAAGCCTGTGTTTACTACATACCTTAATTTGGGTGTTTGATATCCCCATAGGCTTTGGCCAACGAGCCATGGCTGAGTTAGTGCCTGGTAAAACCCCTGCAGAGAGACAAAGCTGTCCTGTTTCATAACTGACTATGTCTGGCTCTGGTCTGGGGACAAGGTTAGGAGGTGAGACAGACCGACTGTGACTAGACTGTGGTTCTGCTGCCTGCTGGGCCTGGGCGTAGCAGTAGGACTGAAGGCCAATTCTGTCTGGGATGTAAACACACTATGCCTCCCCTGCTGATGGAGTGGTGTTATTACTGCTCTGCCCTGAATGGGAGTGGTTTGGATTTTGCGTTCAGTCTTCTGAGAGGTCTGACAGTGTCTATTTGACATTTTCTTAATGGATGTTTTAGAATGAGCTTTTCTTGAATGAAAATGATTGAACTATCCGTCTGAATGACACACTTATAGCTTCTTGACTCAACATGGTGGTTTTAAGTGGATATGCTGCAGTCATGTTTTTGTTTTGATCTCTCTACTAACCAGCCATTTCTCCTGCACCTCTCTGCAGGTCCTCTCCTCCCTCCCTCCCCCGCCGGCGGGCAGGCAGCAGGTTGCCATGGAAAACTCGTCGGTGGCGTCCGCGTCCTCAGAGGCGGGCAGCACGCGCTCACAGGAGATTGAGGAGCTGGAGCGCTTCATCGACAGCTACGTGCTGGAGTACCAGGTGCAAGGCCTTCTGGGAGACAAAAACGAGACGTACCTGGACGGAGACAACAAACCCCAGTCCCACATTTCACAGGTTAGCTAAGGCTAATGCTAAACGGGACCAGAGTGGCAACATTGATGCTGATACAAGTAGTCTAGGCTTGATACCAACATTTTGACAAACGATACAATATCAGACGAAGTAGCACGATACCAAATAGTATCGCGATACCATGGTGGGAAAAAATCAGTGGCCGAGCATCCTCCGTCCTTCGCTCCGTCCCCCGTTCTCCAAAAACCTGTCACTGAAATTCACACTTCTACTTAATACAACACATTACATTTAACTTCACACTGTTCAGTGTATAGTAGAATACTGCATAGAACGGCTGATTTGCTCATATTGGTTGGCGGAATGGTAGGAAGGAATATTCATCAGTGTAGGCTAGAGGTCGACCGATTTATTATTTTTCAACGCCGATACCGATTTATTGGAGGACCCCAAAACAAAAGCCGCTACCGATTTAATCGGCCGATTTATAAGTAAAAAAAAAAAATGTTGTAATAATGACAATTACAACAATACTGAATGAACACTTATTGTAACTTAATATAATACATCAATAAAATCAATTTAGCCTCAAATAAAATGAAACATGTTCAATTTGGTTTAAATAATGCAAAAACAGTGTTGGAGGAGAAAGTAAAAGTGCAATATTTGCCATGGAAGAAAGCTAACGTTCCTTGCTCAGAACTTGATAACATATGAAAGCTGGTGGTTCCTTTTAACAGGAGTCTTCAATATTCCCAGGTAAGGCGTTTTAGGTTGTAGTTATTATAGGAATTATAGGACAATTTCTCTCTACAATTTGTATTTCATATACCTTTGACTATTGGATGTTCTTATAGGCACTTTAGTATTGCCAGTGTAACAGTATAGCTTCTGTCCCTCTCCTCGCCCCTACCTGGGCTCGAACCAGGAACACATCGACAATAGCCGAAGCAGCGTTACCCATCGCTCCACAAAAGCCGCGTTTCTTGCAGAGCAAGGGGAACAACTACTCCCAAGTCTCAGAGCGAGTGACATTTGAAACGCTATTAGCGAGCATCCCGCTAACTATATAGCCATTTCACATCGGTTACATCAGCCTAATCTCCGGAGTTGATAGGCTTGAAATCATAAACGGTTCAATGCTTGAAGCACAGCAACGAGCTGCTGGCAAAATGCACGAAAGTGCTGTTTGAATGAATGCTTACGAGCCTGCTGGTGCCTACCATCGCTCAGTCAGACTGCTCTATCAAATCATAGACTTAATTATAACATAATAACACACAGAAATACAAGCCGTAGGTCATTAATATGGTCGAATCTGGAAACTATCATCTCGAAAACAAGACGTTTATTCCTTTCCGTATTTTATCTATCGGGTGGCATCCATAAATCTAAATATTCCTGTTACATTGCACAACCTTCAATGTTATGTCATAATTACGTAAAATTCTGGCAAATTAGGCGGCCCAAACTGTTGCATATACACTGACTCTGCGTGCAATGAACGCAAGAGAATTGACACAATTTCACCTGGTTAATATTACCTGCTAACCTGGATTTCTTTTAGCAAAATATGCATGTTTAAAAATATATAGTTCTGTGTATTGATTTTAAGAAAGGCATTGATGTTTATGGTTAGGTACAGTCGTGCAACGATTGTGCTTTTTTCGCAAATACGCTTTTGTTAGATCATCCCACGTTTGGCTAAGTTGGCTGTCTTTGTTAGGAAGAAATAGTCTTCACAGAGTTCGCAACGAGCAGGCAATATGAATTAAATATGCAGGTTTAAAAATATATACTTGTGTATTGATTTTAAGAAAGGCATTGATGTTTATGGTTAGATACACATTGGAGCAAGACAGTCCTTTTTTGCGAAAACGCACCGCATCGATTATATGGTTGATGAAATTAGTAGTTTATCTAGCGTGTCCTGCGTTGCGCAGGACACGCTAGATAAACTACTAATTTCATCAACCATGTGTAGTTAACTAGTGATTATGATTGATTGATTGTTTTTATAAGATAAGTTTAATGCTAGCTAGCAACTTACCTTGCATTCGCGTAACAGGCAGTCTCCTTGTGGAGTGCAATGTAATCAGGCGGTTAGAGCGTTGGACTAGTTAACTGTAAGGTTGCAAGATTGAATCCCCGAGCTGACAAGGTAAAAATCTGTAATTCTGCCCCTGAACAAGGCAGTTAACCCAAACAATTTAAGAAGCACCAGAAATAAATGGATTTTTGATTTAGTTTAGGCTTGTATTAGACCTATATGAAACCTACCATTTTGAAGCACATCTTATGAGTATCAAACCCTTTTCCTTTTTGCCTGTGCCTAAACCTACTGTAAAGTTACTAGGTTGTTAGCTAGCTAGGTAACATGACTGCACATCGTTGTTTGTTAATAAACCAATAATTAGCGATGCAGGATTAGTTTTAAATAATTGATTAAATTGTTTTTTATTTCCCTTAATCAATCTACACACAATACACCATAATGACAAAGAAAAACATGTTTTTTGAAATTTTGCACATTTATAAAAAATAAAAAACTGAAATATCACATTTACTCAGTATTCAGACCCTTTACTCAGTACTTAGTTGAAGCACCTTTGGCAGTGATTACAGCCTTGAGTCTTCTTGGGTGTGACGCTACAAGCTTGGCACACCTGTATTTGGGGAGTTTCTCCCATTCCTCTCTGCAAATCCTCTCAAGCTCTGTCAGGTTGGATGGGGAGCATTGCTTCACAGGTATTTTCAGGTCTCTCCAGAGATGTTAGATCGTGTTCAAGTCTGGGCTCGGGCTGTGCTGCTCAAGGACATTCAGAGACTTGTCCCAAAGCCACTCCTGAGTTGTCTTGGTTGTGTGCTAAGGCTTATTGTCCTGTTGGAAGGTTAACCTTGCCCCAGTCTGAGGTCCTAAGTGCTCTGGAACAGGTTTTCATCAAGGATCTCTGTACTTTGCTCCGTTCATCTTTGCCTTGAACGGAGAAAAAAAAACATCCCCACAGCATGATGCTGCCTCACCGTAGTGATGATGCCAGATTTCCTCCAGACGTGACACTTGGCATTCAGACCTGAGAGTTCACTCTTGGTTTCATCAGACCAGATAATCTTGTTTCTCATAGTCTGAGGGTCTTTAGGTGCCTTTTGGGAAACTCCAAGTGGGCTGTCATGTGCCTTTTACTGAGGAGTGTCTTCCGTCTGGCCACTCTACCCTAAAGGCCTGATTTGGTGGAGTGCAGCAGAGATGGTTGTCCTTCTGGAAGGTTCTCCCATGTCCACAGAGGACCTCTAGAGCTCTGTCAGAGTGACCATCGGGTTCTTTTTTTCTTTCTTTTGTGTGTGTGTGTGAATTTTTACCCCCTTTTTTCCCCTAATTTCGTGGTATCCAATTGTTAGTAGCTACTATCTTGTCTCATCGCTACAACTCCCGTACGGGCTCGGGAGAGACGAAGGTCGAAAGTCATGCGTCCTCCGATACACAACCCAACCAAGCCGCACTGCTTCTTAACACAGCTCGCATCCAACCTGGAAGCCAGCCGCACCAATGTGTCGGAGGAAACACCATGCACCTGGCGACCTTGGTTAGCGTGCACTGAGCCACAGGAGTCGCTGGTGCGCGATGAGACAAGGATATCCCTACCTGCCAAACCCTCCCTAACCCGGACGACGCTATACCAATTGTGCGTCGCCCCACGGACCTCCCGGTCGCGGCCGGTTGCGACAGAGCCTGGGCGCGAACCCAGAGTCTCTGGTGGCACAGCGCCCTTAACCACTGCGCCACCCGGGAGGCCGACCATCGGGTTCTTGGTCACCTCCCTGACCATGTTCCTTCTCCCCCGATGGCTGAGTTTGGCCAGGTTGCCAGATCTAGGAAGAGTCTTGGTGGTTCCAAACTACTTCAATTTTAAGAATGATGAAGGCCACTGTGTTGTTGGGGACCTTTTTTTTACCCTTCCCCAGATCTGTGCCTCGACACAATCATGTCTCTGAGCTCTTCGGACAATTCCTTTGACCGCATGGCTTGGTTTTTGCTCTGACATGCACTTTCAACTGTGGGACTTTATATAGACGTGTGTCTTTCCAAATCATGTCCAATCAATTGAATTTACCACAGTTTGACTCCAATCAAGTTGTAGAAACATCTCAAGGATGATCAATGGAAACAGGATGCACCTGAGCTCAATTTCGAGTCTCTTAGCAAAGGGTCTGAACACCTATGTAAATAAGATATTTCTGTTTTTTATTTTTAATACGTTTGCAAAATTTTCTAAACCTGTTTTTGCTTTGTCATTATGGGGTATTGTGTGTAGATTGATTTATTTTGTAATTAAGTTGGAATAAGGCTGTAACGTGACTGTGGAAAAAGTCAAGGGGTGTGAATACTTTCCGAAGGCACTGTAACTCTAAAACCAATACTTGGTGGCTCTTGTACGTGCACAGAAAACAGGCTAGTTTACCTCTTGGGATGCATTGCCAGCTGAGCAACATTCACAAAATAGCCAAGCAAAAATTAGGGGACAACGTTGACCAGCTGGCAGAGGGTGGAGAAGGAGAGATTTGTAAACGTCTTTCTTTCCATCATCATCACAAAAATAGTGTTGAGTAATTGTCATTCCAATTTTTCCCGTCTCTCTCCCTCCCTCTGACCTAGTGGACAGAGGACTGCAATGACAAGAAAGACGGGAGTTGGTCACCCTCGTGGGGGAGGGGCTCCAACAAACCAGTGAGTGTTTGGACTGTGTATGATGTGTCTGAATTCTGGAGGAAATGCTGGCTGGCTGAAGGTCTACACACAACACACAGCTGTGCTGAACCTCCATGTACGATCATTGATGAGAGGGGAAACAAGATCTCAATGATAGCCAAGGTTACTAACATATGGCTCCAGTCAGACATGCATACATACTGCACATTACTGCTGTTTCATTGGGTGTCTACTTCTTTGGTCATATAGCAAATGCCCTTAGGACACAACCGTCATAAATAAGCAAGCTCCATGCTAAAAGAGACTAGATGCATTTTGAATTCAACTTATTTAATCTCTGATGTTCGAGGCTCTGCTGAAGTGTAGGATGGATGAAGACAAGTGTTCGTCACTTGCAAAATGTAGGCGTAAGTGAGTTTCCACCGGGCACGCTGGCAGCAGGGCTGATAACATATCCAGACTGGCTGATCATAAATTGAGACCTCTCTCACTAATCCTCATCCTATTTGCATGGGCTTTATGGTGCATAGCGAACTACCCTGGAATATCACGGTACCATTTAAGTCATTTACATTTAAGTCATTTAGCAGACGCTCTTATCCAGAGCGACTTACAAATTGGTGCGTTCACCTTAAGACATCCAGTGGAACAGCCACTTTACAATAGTGCATCTAAATCTTTTAAGGGGGGTGAGAAGGATTACTTTATCCTATCCTAGGTATTCCTACCAGTACCAGTAGGTGTTGTTCTGTCAGTGGTGGAATATAGGGGGTTGTAGCCCGGTTGTATAGCTGAGAACAGGGGCGTGTTCAGTTATGTTTCTGAATGCTGACGTCATAGCCAGGGTTCTTCTAGTCCGGTGGATGGGGTTTCCCCCATGTGCCGCCTCCGGCTTTGTGTTTGTCTGTGCCTGTTGGCAACGACGACGTGGCAGAGTGTACTTGCCCGTGTCTGCTTGCACAGGGTGCAGGGAGACACACACGTCTCTGGCTCTCTCTGTCTCCTCCTGTTTCAACCAATGATGTGTGGTAGAGGTCGACCGACTGATTTTTTTCAACGCCGATGCCGATTATTGGGGGACCCAAAAAAAAACGATACCGATTAATCAGACTATTTTTGTTATTTTTTATATTTTTGTGATAATGACAATTACAACAATACTGAATGATCAATGAACACTTTTATTTTAACTTAATATAATACATCAATAAAATCAATTTAGTCTCAAATAAATAATGAATGTTCAATTTGGTTTAAGTAATGCAAAAACAGTGTTGGAGAAGAAAGTAAAAGTGCAATATGTGTCATGTTAAAAAGCTAACGTTTAAGTTCCTTGCTCAGAACATGAGAACATATGAAAGCTGGTGGTACCTTTTTAACATGAGTCTTCAATATTCCCAGGTAAGAAGTTTTAGGTTGTAGTTTTTATAGGACTATTTCTCTCTATACCATTTGTATTTCATATACCTTTGACTATTGGATGTTCTAATAGGTACTTTAGTATTGTCAGCCAAATCTCGGGAGTTGACAGACTGCTTTATCAATCATAGACTTAATTATAATATAATAACACAGAAATACGAGCCTTAGGTCATTAATAATAATGGGTGGCATCCGTAAATCTAAATATTGCTGTTACATTGCACAACCTTCAATGTTATGTCATAATTATGTAATATCCTGGCAAATTAGTTCGCAACGAACCAGGCGGCCCAAACTGTTGCATATACCCTGACTCAATGTGCAATGAATGAAGAGAAGTCACACAATTTCTGTAGTTAATATTGCCTGCTAACATTAATTTCTTTTAACTTAATATGCAGGTTTAAAAAAAGATACTTCTGTGTATTGATTTTAAGAAAGGCATTGATGTTTATGATTAGGTAGAATCGTGCAACGATTGTGCTTTTCTCGTAAAAGCGCTTTTGTTAAATCATCCCCCGTTTCTTTGTGTCTTTTTTAGGGAGAAATGGTCTTCCCCCAGTTCGCAACGAGCCAGGCGGCCCAAACTGCTGCATACTGTAGCACAGAACGCAAGAGAAGTGACACAATTTCCCTAGTTAAAAGAAATTCATGTTAGCAGGCAATATTAACTACATATGCAGGTTAAAAAATATACACTTGTGTATTGATTTTAAGAAAGGTGTTGATGTTTATAGTTAGGTACACATTGGTGCAACGACTCGTGCTTTTTTCGTGAATGCGCTTGCTAAATCACCAGTTTGGCGAAGTAGGCTGTGATTCAATGATAAATTAACAGGCACCGCATCGATTATATGCACCGCAGGACAAGCTAGTTAACCTAGTAATATCATCAACCATGTGTAGTTAACTAGTGATTAAGTGAAGATTGATTGTTTTTTAAAAGATAAGTTTAATGCTAGCTAGCACCTTACCTTGGCTCCTTACTGCACTCGCATAACAGGTAGTCAGCCTGCCACGCAGTCTCCTCGTGGAGTGCAATGTAATCGGCCATAATCGATGTCCAAAATGCAGATTACCAATTGTTATGAAAACTTGAAATCGCCCCTAATTAATCGGCCATTCCGATTAACCGGTCGACCTCTGTGTGGTAGTGTTCCATTGCCCAGGGTAAGCCCTTTAAAAAAATAAAAATTGTTTTTTGTTTATGATATGTGAAGCGATAGGCCTAACAGGAGAAACAACAGGAGTAGGCCTAACAGGAGAAACATCACTCAACTGACACATTCCTCTTACTAGAAACACAATTAAATGGGATTTGCAATGCAAATCTTTATTTATATGAAACAAATGTTTACCTTTGTTTCTCTGTGAATAATAATAATAATATTGAGAGTTGGGGGGGAACCCAGAACAGAATTAAGAAAAATACAATAGAGCATTTTATGGGGCCTGCCATTCCAAATAACAAACAATACATTGATACTGTATGGCGAGGTGACCTGAGGTTGAAAGAAAGATTTTATATTTGTGTCAGTATGTAGCTTAGGTCATAAAGGCATAGATAGATCGTATGTGAGGTGTTTGTGTTGCTGGAGAGAGAGTGAAGCAAACGCTGGGCTGCTTCTGCAGCCTGCCCTCTGGTCTTCTGGGCACTGATTCAGTCATCTGCCACCTGCTTCTTTGCTTCACTTTCATTTGAACTAAGCAGTTGGAGCCCTTTCTAAGCCCTTGTTTGTACACAGAGTGACTTGAGGCTGTCTTGTGGACAGTTGGGTTGGTTGTAGTCAGGTAAAGACTGAGGGTTAGAGTGTCTGGGGTGTGTCGGTTTCTGAGGAAGAGATTTGAGGACCGTAGTTTCAGGATAGCAGTGTAACTTGACTTCTCTGGGATCACAGAGGACCTAGTTTTCACTTCCATCTCAATCTGCACAGTCATGACTCATGTTGCTCCCATATCTATTCCAGAAACAGAGAGCTATTCAGATGCTGATCAGGCCCTTGTGAGGATGTATTGATTTTAGCCTAGGCTGCAGTCTAATCCCTAGAAATGCACTACTTTTGACCAGGGCCGATAGGGTGACGCAGCTTTAGGCTTTCTCCCTCTCAGCTGTTACTGTGGGCTAAGGAAAATGAAAAAGGAGAGGGAGGAAAAGGGGAGACATATTATTCTTTGTATCATCGCCTGATATATATTTTTTCCTTTCCCAAGCACTAGGCTGTCATTTGGTCTGACAAATGACTTTGTGAGAGGCACTGATGAAATAATCAAATGACATGAAATTGAATGAACAGAGAACATTACTTTCTGGCCTGGCCTATTGAGTCTCTCTGTGTGGTATCTGCATACAGTGTTGTGGGTCTGGGTTGTGTGCATCAGGGAGAAAACTTTACTTTTTTTTTTGTGAAACTGGGAGGTTGTCTAAAACTGCTCTGAGGAATGTACACACACAGACATAAACCACTAGGGAAGGACTGGATATAAATGAGATTGAACGGCTCACCAGGGGTTAGCGGAATACCCCAGACAGCCAGTCAGGCAGGCAGTCTGTATTAGCGTTAAGAGGTGTGTCCGTCCATCCACTGAACCAAGGCACTGACTGGCTGCTCTATTTGTCAACCTGTATGTATGCATGCAGCCAGCCTGTACTTGGGTATGGGGCCAGACTGTGACCATTGGGACAAAACAGTCACTGGCTGCTGCAACCTTTATTCAGCCAGCAGCAGTCAGTTGTGCTTAGCAGCACTGAGTCAGAAAGGCCATGGGGAGCTGTGGTTTCTCGGGGTTACCAGCCCTGTCAGCATTCTCCTTCTCCCTTGCTAACCAACATGACCAACGCCCCTCCCTCCACCCACACCTCTCTCTCCCTCGCTTTTTTCTCTTCCTCCCTCACTCAGTGCTCATGGTAACATTCATCATGTAAATGGTCTTCAGACTCAGCAGCAGACACAGACCTGCCTGATAGACAATTACAGACCTATCTCAATGTATTACCCCACACCGCTGCTTAACCACGAACTGTGGATGGGAATATATTGGATCCTTACTCTCCACTCCTCCCTCATAGATAATAGAAATGTGTCTTATTGACAATACAATCAGCATTGCATATCACATGTTCTGCGTTTTCTGCAAAGGAGGATTTGATATGGTATTGATCATAATCCCTCTCATCCACCCACTATCTATCTCGGTCTGTCTCTACCCCCTCCCCCTGCAGGATGAGTGGGATCACAGTAGTAATGGCAGTACAGGATCCAGGCCCAGCTCTGGTTCTAGACCTGGTTCAGGCTCCAGGTCTGGTAGCAGGGGGAGGAACAACCAATTCAGAGGGCCAGCCAAGGTACAGGTAACTAACCATCCTACTGCTTTTACATTAGACCACCACGTCCCCAGACATTTAGCTCGATCATCAGTTACAGCAATAAACTGCGTGCCTTTCATGATCAGGAAACATCTATTCCTGTATTTTCAGATACTTGAGGGTAGCCTATCTATTTGGCATGTAGCTAGCTAAGCAAACAACTTGTCATTTATCTTGCTTGTTGAGAGATTAGGCTTTTTTTAGAAAGAGCTTGACATTTGCAAGTATTTGCGTTTAACTCGTCCTGGTAAAGTTATCTGTTACCAAATCAAGCAATATTTGGAAATAACCTTCTAGTTTATCCCCTGGCAGTTAGGTCGTTAACTAGCCAAATTGGTGTGCTCTGTCGTTAGCTACTGTAACTAGCTAGTCAATTTGACGTGGTCCATCAATTCATCTTGTAGCCCAAGGGTCTCCTACAGGTCCATCGAGGGCTACCGGTAGCTCGGAGCCCACCTATGAGTAGCTCGCCAAACAATTCTGAATGTATGTTTCACGTTTTCCACCACAAACTGTCATGAACAAATCTCACACGTATCAGACACCTCAAGCTCCCGACTACTATCCAATCCACATTGACTAGTTTGTCACAATTGGCTTAAAAAGCCAAAGGTAAGAATATCTACCAATTCATTTCCAGCAATATTGCCTGTGTGGTGCGTATGTTTGTCTATCATTTACTTCATGTAGTCAGTTAGCGATGATGATGATAACTGTCTTCTGGGTAGACAAACTTTCCCCCAAAACTTCTCAATTTAATGTTAACTGCAAAGTAAATATGGGAAAAAAAGTCCCTTACATACATTGTGATGGGATGATCATCTTTCCACTGAATGGTACTTTAAAGGATGTATATGAAACAAGGGGTCATGGGGAAGGAAACACTTCACCAAGTACCGTAGTATTATTTGTCATTCTATATAGAGTGCATTTGGAATGTATTCCGACCCCTTGACCTTTTCCACATTTTGTTACGTTGGTCTTATTCTAAAATTGATTAAATAGTTTTTTTCCCCTCATCAATCTACACACAATACTCCTTAATGACAAAGCAAAAACAGATTATTAGAACATTTTGCAAATAATATCACTATCACATTTACATAAGTATTCACATCTTTTACTCAGTACTTTGTTGAAGCACCTTTAGCAGCGATTGCAGCCTTGAGTCTTGGGTATGATGCTACAAGCTTGGCACACCTGTATCTGGGGAGTTTCTCCCATTCTGCTCTGTCGGGTTGGATGGGGAGCGTCGCTGCACAGCTATTTTCAGGTCTCTCCAGAGATGTTAGATCGGGTTCAAGCCCGGGCTCTGGCTGGGCCACTCAACGACATTCAGAGACTCCTGCGTTGTCTTGGCTCTGCTTAGGGTCGTTGTCCTACTGGAAGATGAACCTTCGCCCCAGTCTGAGGTCCTGAGCGCTCTGGAGCAGGTTTTCATCAAGGATCTCTCTGTACTTTGCTCCGTTCATCTTTCCCTCGATCCTGACTAGTCTCCCAGTCCCTGCCGCTGAAAAAAATATTCCCACAGCATGATGCTGCCACCACCATGCTTCACCGTAGGGATGGTGCCAAGATTCCTCCAGATGTGACATTTGGCATTCAGGCCAAAGAGTTCAATCTTGGTTTCATCAGACCAGAGAATCAGACCAGACCAGACCAGAGAATCTTGTCTTTGTTACCTTTATGGTCTTTCATGGTCTGGGAATCTTTAGGTGCCATCAGCCTTTTTCTGAAGAATGGCTTTCTTCTGGCCACTCTAACATATAGGCCTCATTGGTGGTGCTGCAGAGATGGTTGTCCTTCTGGAAGGTTATCCTATCTCCACCGAAGAGCTCTGTCAAAGTAACAAAATGTGGAAAAAGTCAAGGGGTCTGAATACTTTCCCGAATGCACTGTATACTGAACAAAAATATAAACATAACATGCAACAATTTCAAAGATTTTCCTGAGTTACTGTTCGTAGAAGGAAATCATTTAATCCAAATAAATTCATTAGGCCCTAATCTGTGGATTTCACATGACTGGCCAGCCCAGCCAATCAGAATTAGTTTTCCCCACAACAAGGCTTTATTACAGACAGATACACTCCTCAGCACTCTACAACCCCCTGAAGGTGAAGAAGTCTGATGTGGAGGTCCTGAGCTGGCGTGATGACACGTGGTCTGCCTTTGTGAGGCATGTTGGACGTACTGCCAAATTCTCTAAAACGACGTTGGAGAAATGAACATTAAATTCTCTGGTAGTCAGCATGCCAATTGCACACTCCCTCAACTTGACATTTGTGGCATTGTGTTGAGTGACAAAACTGCACATTTTAGTGGCCTTATTGTCCCCAGCACAAGGTGCACCTGTGTAATGCACATGCTGTTTAAAAAGCTTCTTAATTCGCCACACCTGTCAGGTGGATGGATTATTTTAGCAAAGGAGAAATGCTCACTTACAGAGATGTAAACAAATGTTTGCCTAAAATTTGAGACAAATAAGGTTTTTTGTGTTGTATGGAACATTTCTGGGATCTTTTATTTCAGCTCATGAAACATGGGACCAAGACTTTGCATTTTTATATTTTTGTTGAGTATATTAACATTTCATCCCTAAAAAATAAACAATATGAAATTTAAACCAACTGTTTGCAAAGTACTTTTGAACGTTCTGAAATAATGGACTTTGACATCACTCAAGGAACCAGTCAATCAACTGCAGCATATTACTATAGCAGTGGCCATGGATGTAACCTGGAAAAGGATGAATATTTTTGTTGAAATCGATAGGCCATTGCCTAATACCAGAATTAAGATGGACCTGCCTATTAATTTTTTTGTAACAGTTTTGTAAAAGTTGTTTGCCCTGTTAAAATGTTTCCTTATACACCCTTTAACATGTCAATGACTGTTAGCATTCAAGTTAAGTATTAGTTCAATGAAGCACCGTGACAATGGACACCAAGATGCCCCCTTTTGATCAATATTAGCTGTAGTAGTAGACGTGTTCTGTAAAGTGATACAGTGCCTTGCGAAAGTATTCGGCCCCCTTCAACTTTGCGACCTTTTGCCACATTTCAGGCTTCAAACATAAATATATAAAACTGTATTTTTTTGTGAAGAATCAACAACAAGTGGGACACAATCATGAAGTGGAACGACATTTATTTATTTATTTATTTCAAACTTTTTTAACAAATCCAAAACTGTCAAATTGGGCGTGCAAAAAAGCCGGATTTGGATACAAAAAGATTTCCCAAGCTTTAAACATCCCAAGGAGCACTGTGCAAGCGATAATATTGAAATGGAAGGAGTATCAGACCACTGCAAATCTACCAAGACCTGGCCGTCCCGCTAAACTTTCAGCTCATACAAGGAGAAGACTGATCAGAGATGCAGCCAAGAGGCCCATGATCACTCTGGATGAACTGCAGAGATCTACAGCTGAGGTGGGAGACTCTGTCCATAGGACAACAATCAGTCGTATATTGCACAAATCTGGCCTTTATGGAAGAGTGGCAAGAAGAAAGCCATTTCTTAAAGATATCCATAAAAAGTGTTGTTTAAAGTTTGCCACAAGCCACCTGGGAGACACACCAAACATGTGGAAGAAGGTGCTCTGGTCAGATGAAACCAAAATTGAACTTTTTGGCAACAATGCAAAACGTTATGTTTGGCGTAAAAGCAACACAGCGCATCACCCTGAACACACCATCCCCACTGTCAAACATGGTTTGGGCCTGCTTTTCTTCAGCAGGGACAGGGAAGATGGTTAAAATTGATGGGAAGATGGATGGAGCCAAATACAGGACCATTCTGGAAGAAAACCTGATGGAGTCTGCAAAATACCTGAGACTGGGACGGAGATTTGTCTTCCAACAAGACAAAAACATAAAGCAAAATCTACAATGGAATGGTTCAAAAATAAACATATCCAGGTGTCAGAATGGCCAAGTCAAAGTCCAGACCTGAATCCAATCGAGAATATGTGGAAAGAACTGAAAACTGCTGTTCACAAATACTCTCCATCCAACCTCACTGAGCTCGAGCTCTTTATGTTTGAAGCCTGAAATGTGGCAAAAGGTTGCAAAGTTCAAGGGGGCCGAATACTTTCGCAAGGCACTGTATATAGATAATACACTGTTGTAATGTGTTGTCTTTCAGAACGGGAACAGAGAAGGGTCCTTTGACATCCTGGGTACTGACATCTGGGCTGCTAACACCATGGACTCTCATGGGTATGTCATGTATGTAACTATTTACTCATTCATTACTCACCACCACCCCACAGCTCCCCTTCACCACACACACCACAGTAACACCATGGACTCATGGGTATGTCATGTATTGACCAACACGTTTCCTACCCATCAATGGATAGGAAAAATATGCAGTATTACAAGCTTCCACAGATGTATAGCTTGTAGTCTGTTTACATTCACAGGCTTCATTGTCTTTATGGGTGGTTGGATGGGGGTAGTCCAGGTTAGCCTGACTACACGTCCATATCGCTCCTGCCAAACACCACACTCACTGAGTGTGGATTTGGATTCCTCCCCGACGTCTTGTAGAATGCCAACACGTTCTGATTGACCCAGAAACTGATGGGTTGGGCAAGAGCAGGCCAACACTAATCAAGTCAATGGCTTTGATACTCTGATTGGTTGGAGACTATCCAATCGCTGAATAATTAGTTTTATAACCCCCTCATTTTGACATCGGCACAAATGACTTCTAGGATGGTAGTTTCAGAATGAATGTATAGACTGATTGATAGAGCAGCGGAATTAACTTCAGGACGAGTCGTCAGGCAAGTGGGCTGGTGTCTTCAGCTTTTGAAACTGTACGGTCTCTTGTCCTCATATAGTGGTGGCTACCCTCTCCAGACCAGGCAAGCTGATGCTAGGAAAACATTACCTGCTTTGGTGTTGTCAGACTAGAGATAGAAGAGAGAGAAAAAAGCCACAGGGGTCAGACTGTTCTAACAAAATAACTACATTAGCAACGGCTTAGCCTCAGGCTAAATGAAATACATTTACAGCCACACCTTCTTTCAGCATCAGCAAGCTGTTTTTTAATTGCTGATGATATCTGCCCCCTAGCAGCTTAAACAAGGGAAAATGTGGTTTGTTCTGATTTAACAATTCATATCAGCATTTGTTTTGTTATGAATCCCAGAGTTGTTTTTTGTTTTGTTTTTTTGCTACAAGCTTAATTAGCTGAGTTTCTCTATTTATTGAAGACATAACGACAATTTCACCTTTCTGAGTATGCACCCAAAATGGAACCCTATTATCTACAGTGCACTGCTTTTGACCAGAGCACCATTGGCCCTGGTCAAAAGTTTGGCTCTATGTAAGGCAATATGGTACCCTTTGGGATGCAGCCTGCGATTCAGCTCTTGGCCTGTTTGTGATGCCATCTAGAGGGGTAGACTCACTCTGTAATCACAAATGCATGCTACGTAGATGAACACGTATACAAAACAAACTCTTCTGGGATGAGATGGCCAACTGTTTTTGGGAGGTTTTAAAAAAGAAGCCGAACCAGCACTGAAAAACAAAGGCTTGAATCTCTTGCGTGACCCGGTAGCTAGGTAGATGTGTTGAATAAATGGAGAGCGGTGTTATGTGATGATGACATAGTGGGGGTGGGTGTTGGGTGTCGCCAGTGTAGCTGGAGGCTGCCATGGCGACAGCTGCATGGTAATGCCATGTTAACTTTTCCTCAAAGAGGTTGTTAAATCACTTTGGTATAGAAGGAAGGAAGCCACGTACACAACATGGAAGCCCGCCCTGTTACTACGACAAACTGTAATTGGATTAGTCAGAACCCCTTTTCAAGGACCAGGGGCTGTATTTGCTTACAAACAAGTTTTTATATTCTGTATCAGATTCATGATAGATTAATGTAATGGCTGGATTAAAACTGCCACTCTTTAAATTTTGTGATTTACGTTTTAATTGGCACACTGTGAAACATATGGTAACATCGTCTGACTGAGATTTTTAAAGGAGCTATTAGCCGGGCATCATCAGGGGGTCATTTAAAGTAGTTAGGATGACCGGGCATCTTCAGGGGGTGTTCCTAAAGTAGCTAGGCTGCCTATATGCATCATTAGGGGGCAGCTAGGCTTCAGTGGTGTTTTGGGTGATTAAAATGATGATCACATGTCTAAGCCCCCTTGTTTTGGGGGCTTAGAGAAGTGGGCAGATGGTAGAGTAGATGGAGTTAGTGATGGTCTGGAGACAGGAAATGGAGACTTCACAGTTTATGCTCTGAGTGGATGCTCTAAGAACAGTGGGTGTCTTTCCTGCTATTAACAGACCTCGTCCTGTCCTGTGTTGTAGTTGGGCGTCCAGCCTGAGTGTATTAACTGTCATGTCATCTTCCTCACCTAAGTTGTGTTGTTTTTGTAGGGGGGCAACATGGGACCTCCAGCCTGAGAAGCTGGACTTCAGCCAGTTCCACAGGAAACCCTTCCGGGGAACACCAAAGCACCTTCCACACATCGACAGAGAGGGGTCAGTGCATCTTCAGCATCAATTAAAATAATAAAATAAAAGGCTCCTGTCCAAAGGCTCCTTGACTTGAACATAGAGGAACATGGTCACTCATGGTCACTCCTAATTCACTCGCTACTTTCTCGCCATTTTCCCTTGGCCCTAACCCTTCAATGTTTCCTCTTTGCAGATCTGAAAGCCCATACATCCCTCCCATTGATCCTCTTCCATGGGATAAACATGACAATGATGATGCTGGTCCATTCCATTACTACTTAGAACTGTAGGTGTCTGTAGCCTCTGCTAGACTCTTCCTTCCCCAGTTCTCTCAGCCTCAGTACTAGGTTATCATATAGGCTCAATCTCAATGAGTCTTTCCACGATTCCTCACAACCTATACTCACATCCTTCTCAACCATATTGGAGAAGGTCCAAGGTCCCGCCCCTCAAACCTTCTTCTCCAATGAGTTTTGAGAAGGAGGCGAGAAAAGAGAATGTGAGGAATGGAGGAAAGATGAACTGAGAATGAGCCACAGCCCACTGTATAAGGAAGTCCCTATCAGAGCCCAATCTACCACACCTGTTCATCCTGTCTCCATCTGTGTGTCTTGTTTCTGTCTTTCAGGATGATGAAAGGCAAGTTTGAATATGATGATGGGATCAACTTGAACGACATGGAGCAGTTCCTGCCAGGCCTTACCGTAAGTTACCGATCTTCTATCTCTATCCTCTTCTGTAGATAGAAGACTCGATCTTTATCTCTATCTCTTGGAGGTTAGAGCATTGGGCCGGTAACTGAAAGGTTGATGGATCGAATCCCAGAGCTGACAAAGTAAAAATCTGTCGTTCCGCCCCTGAACAAGGCGGTTAACCCACTGTTCCCCAGTAGGCCGTCATTGTAATAAGCATTTGTTCTTAACTGGCTTGCCTAGTTAAATAAAGGTTAACATTTTTATAAATAAATAAAAATCCTCTTTCTGCTTTCTATCAAGACCATAAACCTACTTGTTGGTAGGGAGCTCCACCTGATGGTTAGAAGATTGAACAACCGTACTTTAGTGAAAGAAAGGTATTGAGTATTCTTGTGTGAGTGGAGTGACTACTAGTGGTGAAATATTGTCCCTTTACTGCCACCCTGTGGTAGTTTCAAGGTAAGTTCCATCCATCCTCATCATAATGCACTGTAGTGCTGATGAGACTTAACCTTTCCTGGATCTCTGTATCTATCTTACTAATGCTTGAAAACCCTAAATAGAACACATCCCTAAAGACCAAGGTGGGGGTGTAATTTTCTTTAGCTCTGTAGCCAATATAACTGTAAAACAATGCAATTCAGTAAACTTGAATCATCCCAAGGGGCAGTTATTGCTGGCAGGAATACGATATAGATACAACTAGGTTGGGTCTTGCATGTCTACAGTACTGCGTCACTGTGTGCCAGTCAGGTTTTTCTGCTCTGCAGTGGTCTGCTGACAGGCATGATGTTGGCACAGGGGCACTGGAGGGTCATGAGGACAGGGCAGGACACACACACACACACATCCCCCCCACCGCTGACCACGTCACAGCCCTGCCAGCCAGCCAGCCATGACGCCAGGCCAAGCAAGTCTCCAGGCTATTGTTATCGTTTCATTGTGACCACCGTCTCCTTTGCCCGGCTGCATTCTAAAATATACAGATTCCCCACAACAACATAAGGGAAGGAACTGTGACTGCAAGGATGCAGATGACCCTGGAAGTAAAACTCAAATCATAGCCAAAAAAGTAGAAAATAGACCAAAGACAGTACTTCCTCAAGATGACTGAATATAATATAATGCGTCCTCTACTCTGCAGTGCCTGATACTATTTATCATGAGACCTGGCAATGCCAGTCCTGTTTCCCTCACAGTGTTTGTCAATAGTGACATTCAGTGAGTCTGATGCCAATTGCCCTCTGTTGGTCTTAGTAACTCAGCCACATAGAGCTCTCTATTGTCCCCTGCTAGGATCCTGTGACCAGGACCAGCCAGTCAGTCCCTGGGTTTACCTCACTGATAACCTGACTAAATATAGCAGCAGACCACGCCAGGCCTCTAAGCCTCTGTGATTGACTGGAGCTATGTGTGTACAATGCCGTGAAAAGATATTTCCACCTTTCTGTTTTTCTCTGCATATTTTTTGTTCAATCAAAACCTAATATTAGATCAAGGGAACCTGAGTGAACAAATAACATTTAGATAATTATTTTTATTTTATTAACAAAGTTATTCAACATCAAATGCCCCTGTGTGAACAAGTAATTGCTCCTTTACACTCAATAACTGGTTGTGCCACCTTTTCGCTGTAATGCCTGCAACCGAACACTTCCTGTATGGAAGAATTTTGGCCCACTCTTCCATGCAGAACCACTTTAACTATGTGACATTTGTGGGTTTTCGAGCATGAACTGCTCGTTTCAGGTCCTGTCACATCTCAATCGGGTTTAGGTCTGGACATTGAGTAGGCCATTCCAAAACTTTAAATGTGCTTCTTTTCAGTCATTCTGATGTACTTTCATGTGTGTTTTGGATCATTGAAGACAATGACCCAGCTGCGCTTCAGCTTACGGACGGATGGCCTGACATTCTCCTTTAGAATGATCTCATGCAGAGCAGAATTCATGGTTTCTTTGATGATGGCAAGTCGTCCAGGCAGCAACGCTTCCCCATACCCTCACAATACCATCATCATGCTTGACTGTTGGTATGACGTTCTAAATGTGGAATGTAGTGTTTGGTTTTCGGCAGGAATAATGGGACCCGTGTCGTCCAAAAAGTTCCACTTTTGACTTGCCTGTCCATAGAACATTCTTCCAGGAGTCTTGACGATCATCCAGGTGCTAGTTTTGGCAAACTAGAGTTGACGACTTTTTGGACAATATGGATGCTGTTATTTCTGGCGAAAACCAAACACTGCATTCCACAGTAAGAACCTCATACCAACGGTCAAGCATGGTGGTGGTAGCTGAAGCGCAGCTGGGTCATGCAGTAAGACAATGATCCAAAACACACAAGTCTAAATCAGAATGGCTGAAAAGCAACAAATCTAATGTTTTGGAATGAGACTGACGTGCTGCGGGCGTGGGAAGGAAGCTTACTGTATGTTTGTTCCACTTTGTCTCCCTGATGGTGAAGGGTCGGTGTCATGTTTGTGTGTGTGGCTAGATATTGTGTACGTCCTGCGAATCAGAATCATGATTAGGAGTAGGGCTAGTCATATGTGCAGCTTTGGGCAGTGTTCAGTAGGGATAAACTGTTAAATGTTTTGGAACAGTGAAGTATGTGAGTATAGGTTGTGAGGAATCGTGGAAAGACTCATTGAGATTGAGCCTATATGATAACCTAGTACTGAGGCTGAGAGAACTGGGGAAGGAAGAGTCTAGCAGAGGCTACAGACACCTACAGTTCTAAGTAGTAATGGAATGGACCAGCATCATCATTGTCATGTTTATCCCATGGAAGAGGATCAATGGGAGGGATGTATGGGCTTTCAGATGAGTGAGGTACTACCTGACATCATCCAATAGCAACACTCAGTTTTTGCTTCCGAGTGCCCTACTAAACACAACCCTGATGTAGGCATAATGTCTGAAACTGGCCCTGAGTGCAGTGCAATGCAATGGGGAACAGGGACACTCTGTGCAGACAGAACTCTGTGTGTTAATGTAACACTGACTAGACCGGTTAGTCAACAGTGACCTACCACTTCCACAGTCTTCACCCTTTAGACTCTAGGGGGGTAGTCTGGGCCAAGAGAATACGTAACCCACAACCCCCCCTCTCCTCCACCACTTCCTCAGTCACTTCCGAGAGAAGAGGGGTGAGAGGGAGAACATCTCTGCAAGACATGTCCCTCGGGAGCCCTGCTAGCTTCCCTGGAATGCAGCTGATTGCTCCACACACACACACCCCTCCCGACCCTAGCGCCTGTGTTACGATGACACTGTAGACAGGTTAGATTCTTGCTGGATGAATCCCTGGGGCTGGAGTGAGACATGCTTCATTAAAGATGAGTCAAGCCCTTTCCTGCTCCTCATTCCTGCTCCTGACATAGTTTACACTGGGAGTGGGTGTGTGTCATGTGGTCCCACCCACCCTTACCCTAGCAGAGATGGTTTACATCAGGTCAGCTTTAAGAGCAGGGCATGGCAGGGACCCCTCTCATGTTCCCATAGTTTATAGTGACAGACAGATGGACAGCTCAGTCATTGGGCAGATGATGTCAACAGAAGACGTGCTGTTGTGACATACACAACTATGTGTGCTTTTGGCGGCTGATGTCAACAGGATATGTGTTATTGTGACAGGCCTATACATCTGGGTGCTCTGGGGCATTCTGAGCATGCATGTCAACAACACAATCCATCCACACAACTGAATTTGGTGTGATGTGTTGTCATGCCTGGGTCTGTCTGTGAAATGAAACTGTGTGTGTGTGTGTGTGTGTGTGTGTGTGTGGTACTGGGTAGGACAGATGATTGTGTCTGTAAATATGTTTAAAAAAAATAGTACCCTAACAACATCTAGTTGCCCTGTTCAGGATTCGTTCGGTCATAAATCCTGGGGGAAAATCATGGCAATTTGGAAATTGTGTATTCCAGGCCTCGAAAAAATTATACAATCAGAAAAGTCATGGAAATGTGTTTAAAAATTGGTTCATGTAATTAATTTGAGGCAAACGCTATAAATATTGTGGCAATCATGTAAAAAACCTACATATCAGCCATGATCAGAATGATCCTTCAGAGCATGTCTCCGTGTGTACTGTATGTGCATCACCTGCATATAGTATGTGTGCCAATGCGAATGGGCAGCTGGTGACGGAGAGCAAGGGAGACATTACAGCAACAGGTAGCCTATAAAATAATGATAGACAACCGACTCTTAACTAAATAGCTAGTATCCTGGCTAGATATTTCGCTCTCCGACTATTTAGCTATTATTAGCATGTGTTAATGTCATCGGTATGTCCTAAAAACATTCTGCTGGCACTCGATAAAATAAACTCAAATGGCCGACGTGCAGAAGGTGAACGGGACAGGTGCTACATATTTTGGGTGTAAACAATGTCTCAAGCACTGAATATTAGGAAATGAGAAATACAACACACCACATTCTAAAAAAAATAATCTGATCAGCAGGATCTTGATCAGCTGACTTGGGTGTGTTTGAGCAAGGCTGGATCAAAAGCCTGCACTGCACACCAATTAGCTTTCCGGATGGAGTGTTGACCATGTGTTTTGTACGGTACCCTAACAATGCTGCTGTTCAACTTTGTAGGTCGTTAAGTGACTTTCTGAAGGGCGCAACACCAGGAGATGATACGTGGGATCAGAGACCACATTTATGCTTGCTTTTTCGTGTACGCATAATAGACGCCACAAATTATTGGTCATGGAAATTTGGTTAAAAGTCATGGAAATTTGTCAGTGTATGAACCCTGCTTGTTTGTGCGACTGCGACTTGTGTGCAGAAGTCCTCCGGCACCATTTTGATTTCAATGGGTATTACTCGCATTTGATCATATTCTCTCTTTTCCTATGGCTTAAAGGGCTCTGTTTTTGCATTGACATTAGAGCCGGCTTGTCTGTTTCCGTGTACTTGCGTGGAAGCGTGCTTGTGCTTATGTCCTGTGTGCGCTCATGTCCATCGCTCCATTTGTTCTCATTCATTAACTCTCAATGGTCTTATCAACCCAAGCCTGGTGGAAATTGGCTGACCCCTGAAGAAGACTAAACTAAATGTTGGTCAACATCAGGGTGATTTTTTAATATTTTTTATTTAACCTTTATTTAACTAGGCAGGTCACTTTAAGAACAAATTCTTATTTACAATGGCGGCCTACCCTGGCCAAACCTGGACGGCGCTGGCCCAATTGTGCGCCGCCCTATGGGACTCCCAATCACGCCCGGATGTGATGCAGCCTGGATTCGAACCAGGGACTACAGTGACGCCTCTTGCACTGAGATGCAGTGTGAGTTTATAGTAGATTATAGTAGATTAACTGTAGGTTTCCTCCCCTGTCTTCTGCCTCTGTCTCAGTGGAGCTGGTTGTTTTCCCAGGAGGGAGGAAGGCTGATCGCCTTGTCCCAGATCACTTTTTTCCTGTTTTGCCACTTCCTATGGTCATTGTCATGTCAATGACCATAGGAGTTGACAAGACCACACAAACTAATCTGTGACCAGGCTGAGGCTTACCCTCCTGCACATTCTCTTTCTGGTGGTGCTTTGGTACTGAGCCAGTCAGTAGGGGCCTGGCGGGCTGACCGGGGGTGGCCGAGCTGGGCCCACAGAATTACTGAGGACACATCCGCTCCGTCTCCTTCCTGCTGAACAAAGCGACCAGAGGGCCAGACCAAAGACGTCTCCTCAGACTGGCTGGCCCCCCCGGTCTACGTGCACCGGAGCAGGAGTCTTCGGTGCAGCCAGCCAGCTAGCACTCATGACTCTAACTGGGGTCGGTATGTAACACAGGCCTGCCTGGGTCTGCTCCCTCCTCCATTCTTGTCCTCCTTCACGTCCACAGTAGAACAATGTGGAGGTCAGTGCGGCGAGCAGCCCCGTCCTACTCCCTTTTCCTGCCATTGTCTGTCAGAGAGGGAGAGCAGAGAGCCTCCGCTCTGCTCCCAGTGACCGACCACAGAAGAACTGCTTTTAGGGATCAGGGAACTGGCTCTGGAGGAGATGTGTATACAGACACACACACACAATGTATTTGGCACTCAAACTCAATCACTGTTGTTTTCCCCGCTGCCATTTTTGTGTGTGAATGGATTCATTTATTAGTCCTTTATTTATTATGTCTTTATACTCCAAACCTCAATATTATATACACCAATATTCTTTGACATTTAACAATGCATACAAGTTCATGAATGAATGTAAGACATCTGGGACTTTGAGTATCACCACTTTCCACTCCATAATCATCACCTCTGGTGGTCTGATCCTGAGCATCTTATTGGTTGGCCAGACCGAGGACAATTGCATCATAATAGTTAGTCAGTCAGTGGCTGTTGGAGGTACCTCCCCTGTGGGAGTGGGAGCTAGGCCTGGGCTGTGTCCCAAAGGGCACCCTATTCCCTTTATACTGCACTACATTTGACCCGAGCCCTATGGAGCCTGGTCAGAAGTAGTGCACTAAAGGGAATAGTTTGCCATTTGGGACACACTCTGCATATCCTGCACGCCATGGCTCCCCGATCCCCATTTTGGGTCATCCTCCTTCCCCTGTATTTATAAGACTGGAAACCAGACAAACCACACTGGCCTGATTTGAGATGAGAGAGAGAGAGAGAGATGGGAGGAATGGAGGGAGACTAGATGAGCTGCGTGGATGGGATGGGACACGGAGTGGAAAGAAAGAAAGAGAGAGGAGGAGAGAAGGACTTGACGGGTGGATGGTAGAGGTAAACATAGTGTCTGTGTGGGCCACACCCGACCACCCGCTAGAGGCCCCTCTGTGCCCCTGCCAAACCAGACGACCAGACTATACGGTGTGTCTCTGTGATTATATGCCAGTCAGATATGGGCCCATTAGGCAGTGTCTTGTTCTCTCTCTCTGCCTCCCAGGCTGATCAATAAGATATCCAACAACACAATACAATTTAATCAATCATTAAACATCATCCATTAATAGAATTCAAGTGTTTTAGTTATAACTATTAGTTAAAACTGATTTATATGGGGCCTCCCAAGTGGTGCACTGCATCGAAGTTGCTAGCTGTGCTACTAGAGATCCTGGTTAGAGTCTAAGCTCTGTCCGGCTGCGACCGGGAGTCCCATGGGGCACAATTGGCCAAGCGTCGTCCACGTATACCGGAGGGTTTGGCCGGCGAGATGCCCTTGTCCCATCGCGCTCTAGCGCATGCACGCTGATACGGTCGCCAGTTCTGCGGTATTTCCGCCGACTCATTGGTGTGGCTGGCTTCCGGGTTAAGCGGGCATTGTGTCAAGAAGCAGTGTGGCTTGGTTGGGTCGTGTTTCGTAGGACGCATGGCTCTCGACTTTTGCCTCTCCCGAGTCCGTATGGGAGTTGCAGTAACTACCAACTTACAAGACTGTAACTACCAACTAGATACCACAAAATAATTCATGTTAACCATAACTATTTGTTAATGTATACTGAACAGAAATATAAATGTAACAATTTTACTGAGTTACAGTTCATATAAGGAATTCAGTCAATTTAAATAAATAAATTAGGCCCTAATCTGGTGCAGCCTGGGAGGGCATATGCTTACCTACTTGGGAGCCAGGCCCAGCCAATCAGAATGAGTTTTTCCCCACAAAGAGCTTTATTACAGACAGAAATACTCCTCAGTTTCATCAGCTGTCCGGGTGGTTGGACTCAGACAATCCCACAGGTAAAGAAGCCGGAAAATGACATTGGTGGTGGCTTATGGTAGTTTAATGTTCATTTCTCTATTTGGCAACAGTTCCGGTGGCCTTTGAATGCAGTCAACATGTCAATTGCATGCTCCGTCACAACTTGAGTCATCTGTGGCATTGTGTGACAAATCTGCACATTTTAGTGTGGCCTTTTGTCCCCAGCACAAGGTGCACTAGTGTAATAATCATGCTGTTTATTCAGCTTTTTGATATGCCACACCTGTCAGTTGAAAGGATTATCTTGGCAAAGGAGAAATTCTCACTAACAGAGATGGAGATATGTGTGCACATTTGAGAGAAATAAGGGTTTTGTGCGTATGGAACAGTTCTGTGATCTTTTATTTCAGCTCATGAAACATGGGACCAACACTTTGTATGTTGCGGGGACTGGGGTATGGTGGGGGTTATCTTACAGCCTCTCATTGTGACGACAGCCTGATCCCGGTCTGACTGACTGAACTGAAGAACAGCAAAACAAAGCACTGCTCGACTCCCTCTACAAAAGTATCAATCCTCCAGCAGTCTCTCTCTCCCCATTGTCTTTAATCCACGGATCGCTGCCTGACACTAGTCTGGCTGCTCCACTCATAATGGCTTCTTATGCATCCAGTGACCATTGGCCAGATAACAAAGATGGAGAACATAGGTTCCCTGCCTGTGAATAATAAGCCATTCGACTAAACTAGATCCTGAATAATAAGACTTTAGACTACTAGACTAGATACTGAACACTCAAACCTGGGAATAATAAGCCATTAGACTAGACTAGAGCCTGAAGACAGAATAATAAGCAATTAGACTAGAGCCTGAGAATAATAAGCCATTAGATGTTTCTCAGTCCTGACTCCAGAGTTGAATTTTTATAACAGCCCTTTTGGAAAGGAATCAGGACAGACAATGTTATGTATAGAAATGTAATATCCCTCTAGGAGAGATGAGGCAGTGGATTTTTAGATTTCACATTTTTATGTTATCCTTATTTCTGACTCATCCATCCAGCAGGTCTATCTGATGAGACCTACTAGTGCTGATTGGAGAGGTGATTGGCTGGCTGTGTTGCAGGGCTTTGGATCCATGCTTTCAGAAAATAATGACTCTTACTGGTGTGTTGTAATGCTTGATTATTCCACCAGTTCTAAGCATACCTCATTTTCTCACCCATCTCAAGTTCTGTGGTCAGTTGTTATTTGCGGGATCATGAGTAAAAGTAGAACTTAGCTGGTGTTGCTAGGTGGTGGCTGTTTTGCAAAACTGTCATATTTTGGGGGGTCTTTGAGGTGGCCAGAGTCTGGTTTTTATACCTGAGGCATTGTAATCCCTTCACTGCCCACACACAATCACGCACACATTGAGGTTGTACGGGTATAATGTGTGTGTGTGTGTCTGTGTCTGTGCATCCCTGTGTGTCTGTGCGTCTGTATGTGTGCACCCACTCCCCCAGTTGATCCAGGGTTTGGACTGTGACACAGAGAGCAGGTAGCCTATTGGAGGACTTGCTTGGCCTGTGGTGGAAAGACATTCCACAGCGCTTCCTGTTTGGTTTGAGCGACGACGCTTCTCTTTCCCTTGTACGCTTCCATTCGCCTGCCTGCTTTCTCAGCTCCGGAATACCTCACTTAATGAAATAATGTGAGGTCAGAGAGCAAACTTGGACCGTCGGATTCTGAGAAGGAACGTCCGTAGAGTACAGGACCCTGTGTAGCTCTGTGCTGCCTGTGTGGAGGATTCCAGTTGGCTAGCACCAGTTGGATAACATGGGCCATTCACTTTAGTGATGTGTCAAGTTACAGTGCTAGTTCCACATGCATTACACATGAAAGACTAGCGCGGGTTTGAAATGGGCAAGACAAGCATAAAAGTATCTGTAATAGTGTAGTGTACACTTCATGTGACAAAATAAATTAACCTCTCTGGGATATGTGGGACACTAGCTGGCCAATAGCCAGTGAAAATGCAGAGCGCCAAATTCAAATAAATTACTATAAAAATCTTTCAACTTTCATGAAATCACACATGTAAGATACCAAATTAAAGCTACACGTGTTGTGAATCCAGCCAGCATGTCAGATTTCAAAAAGGCTTTTCGGCGAAAGCAAACGATGCTATTATCTGAGGGTAGCACCTCTGTATACAAAGAGAGAAAGCATATTTCAACCCTGCAGGCGCGACACAAAACTCAGAAATAAAAATATAAATCATTCCTTACCTTTGACTAGCTTCTTTTGTTGGCACTCCATTATGTCCCATAAACATCACAAATGGTCCTTTTGTTAGATTAATTCCGTCCATATATATCCAAAATGTCAATTTATTTGGCGTGTTTGATCTGTAAACTTTGCCAAAACATTTCAAACTACTTTTGTAATCCAACTTTAGGTATTTTTTAAAAAGAAAATAATCGATAAAATTGAAGACTGGATGATCTGTGTTCAATACAGGAAGAAAACAAACTGATGCTAGCTTTCTGGTCAAGCGCCTCTATCAAACAGTACACATGAAGTGACCCTCGTTTTGAACAGGGCTACTTCTTCATTACACAAAGGAAAAACCTCAACCAATTTCTAATGACTGGTGACATCCAGTGGAAGTGGTAGGAACTGCCAATGAATTCCCAATGAAAACCCATTGAAAAGAGAGTGACCTAAAAAAAACACATCTGAATGGTTTGTCCTCTGGGTTTCACCTGCTACATAAGTTCTGTTATACTCACAGACATGATTCAAACAGTTTTAGAAACTTCAGTGTTTTCTATCCAAATCTACTAATAATATGAATATCTTATCTTCTGGGGATGTAGCAGGCAGTTGAATTTGGGCATGCCTTTCATCCAAAATTCCAAATGTTGCCCCCTATCCTAGAGAAGTTAAAGGATCTGTGACCTATTTTTAGCCAATATGAATGACTTCTTGGCAGTTTTGCATTTCAATACTTTGGCCTTACAATGGCTTGGGAAAGATGAGGGGGGAATGTGTAAGATTTGGGCCTGGCCTGGGTAGAGAGGAGAGATATGTAAACAAGCGATGCCCTCAGAGCTGAGGAACTCACCGTGGCAGGCAGTGATGAAAAGTAGTTCTGTTAGCGTCAGCACTGTGGTTACAAGCAACATGGTCCAACTGTACACATGCCATGTGTGGAGTTCAGGACCAGGGAGGGGGTAGTGTTGAGGCAGTGAGATATAAGTCATAGAATAAGATTACCAAACTGGGAGGGATGTCACCCTATTCCCTATATAGTGCACTACTTTTGGCCAGAGCCCAGGTCAAAAGTAGTGCACTATAAAGGAAAAGGTGCCATTTGGATCGCAGACCTAATCTCAAAACGCATAAAAAAAGGAATAGTCACAGTGCTGTAGTAACAAAGCTTGTTTGCCTCTATGCCTTTTTAGCCCAAAGCCCTGAAAAAAAAATTGTTAAAGAGCTGGTTTCTTTCACTTTCCCTTTTGTGTTGACAATCCCTATGCATATTTTCATTACATGTGTCAGTCGTTTGAACAATCATTTATTTACACTACTGGTCTAAATGTTTTTAGAACACCTACTCATTCAAGGGTTTTTCTGTATTTTTACTATTTTCTACATTGTAGAATAATAGTGAAGACATCAAAACTATGAAATAACACATATGGAATCATGTAGTAACCAGTGTTAAACAAATCAAAATATATTTTATATTTTATATTCTTCAAAGTAGCCACCCTTTTCCTTGATGACAGCTTTGCACACTCTTGGCATTCTCTCAACCAGCTTCATGAGGTAGTCACCTGGAATGCGTTTCAATTAACTGGTGTGCCTTGTTAAAAGTTAATTTGTGGAATTTCTTTCCTTAATGCGTTTGAGCCAATCAGTTGTGTTCTGACAAGGTAGGGGGGTATACAGAAGATAACCCTATTTGGTAAAAGACCATGTCCATATTATGGCAAGAACAGCTCAAATAATCAGAGAAACGACAGTCCATCATTACTTTAAGACACGAAGGTCAGTTAATACAGAACATTTTTGCAGTCGCAAAAACCATCAAGTGCTATGTTGAAACTGGCTCTCATGAGGACCGCCACAGGAATGGAAGACCGAGAGTTACCTCTGCTGCAGAGGATAAGTTCATTAGTTACCAGCCTAAGAAATTGCAGCCCAAATAAATGCTTCGGAGTTCAAGTAACAGACACATCTGACAGGAATGTCAGTGTTCTACCATGGCAAGCGAAGAGCCCGGCTCTCAATCCCATTGAGCACCTCTTGGACCTGTTGGATCGGAGGATGCCTTGGAGGAAGAGTGGGGTAACCTCTCACAGCTAGAACTGTGCAAATCTGTTGCAGTCCATGAGGAGGATATGCACTGCAGTACTTAATGCAGCTGGTGGCCACACCAGATACTGACTTTTTATTTTGAACCCCCCTTGGTTCAGGGACACATTATTCTATTTCTGTTAGTCACATGTCTGTGGAACTTGTTCAGTTTATGTCTTAGTTGTTGAATCTTGTTATGTTCATACATATATTAAGTTTTCTGAAAATAAACGCAGTTGACAGTGAGAGGACGTTTCTTTTTTTTTTTTTTTTGCTGAGTTTTGTTTTGATGTCTTCACTATTATTCTATAATGTAGAAAATAGTAAAAAAAATAAGAAGAAGAAACACCCTTGAATGACCAGTAGTGTATGACTTCATTTTTGTTAGGATATCATACATTGTATTTACAGTGTTGGAATATGTCATTATTTCTCATTGAACAACAGTAATTTAATGCAGACATAAAGGACAGGGCAGTAATTGCAAGATAATGTTTTATAATTCACATATTCCCCTCAGTCTCCTTTGTAATTGATTATAGGTCCCCTGAAGAGGAAAGTGCAAAGATAGATTACAAAATGGCTGCCGCCTGAGGTACAAAATGCAGCAGCACATGGAATATAGCTCCTTGGCTGGCTGCTGCAACACTCTCTCTCACACACAGTAAAAAAAAATATTTTCAGAAGGTCTGTTAACAGACGGCCCTGACTCTGATCCCCTTCCTCCCTCCCAGTAGCAGCTCTCTTTCCAGTGGCTGTGGCTAAGAATCTCTATCTCGCTCTGTCACTCTCTCACTCTTTCTCTCCCCCCTCTTTCGCTCTCTTCTTTTCTCCCCCTCTCCCTCCTTGCTCTCTGCACTCTATGGACAAATTCCCATGTGTCAGACATGGTCGTCAATCAGTTCCAGTTGTCCCCAATAACAATTAAAGACACTGTGTTTGTGCTGAGGAAAACATGGCCCAAAACATGGCTGTTGCGCCTATCGCGGATCTCAGCTTTAAGAAGCAACATGGGTTTAAAAAGAAATGTTTTTAATGTTTTTTTCCTTCCTGTCCAGAGAGGAAGGCATATCCGTATCACATTTTTCACCGCAAGGCGGCAAAAAGAAAGTTCATGGTCTAGAAATAATACATGCTGTAATGGCATTGAGAGTCAATTTTTCTCCTTAATTTATTGCTTTTGTAGGGAGGCCAAACAAGCATAAATAAGCAGAGATTGAACAATGGAGTGTAGGCTTTGTGAATGAAGCTTAATCTAGCAGGATAATTACCCAGTAAGGGGTTAGAGGAAGTCACCTCAACCAGACTGACTTCCATTCCATCAACTGTGTTATAACAGACTTTCTTGCTCTCTGTGGCATATGACTTGTTATGGCTTCTCTTCCACAACAGTCGTCATAGTCATGGATAATCATGAGGTTATACATTCAATGTTCTGAATGTTTGTTACTGTCTGAGGTTGGAGCCCTTCTTGACCCCTGAACCCCAGCCCCTGGAATGTGGTGCTGTACGTGCGCTACCTGGTGATGTTTCTATACTACACACACAAGCCCGTGGCCCGTCGTCACGTCCACAGAGCCCTCCAAGGCTCCTTCCCTATGTCTGCTGCTAGGTTAAAGGTCATACTGCCTGGCTGGGGAAGGGGACGTGCTGAGGACACACCTCTTTGATCAGTCTGGTCCTCTGTCTGCACTGATGAAAGACACCCAAATGCAATCGGCATAGTCTAAAAGACGCTTAAGGAGTACAGACAGGACACGGTCTGAAGACAATAGTCTTGATGTCCATGTCTGAGTTTGCATATTTAATATGGGCTTTTTATTTGTTTACAGCACTTCAAAATCTAAGTTATGATTGAATGATTCACAGCAGATTCCCATGCAAACCCCAAATCTCCCTTGCTAACGTTTCTCTAAATATTTGCATTTTTTCTTAGGCTTTGATGACTGTAAGTATACTGGAGTTCAGATAGTCATCTGGTAACCATTTGGAAGCAGGATTACAGCTAATGATATCCTACAGGAAAACAACAGTAGCTAAACATGCAACTCTGCTTCTCTCCCTCCCACTTTTTCTCCTCCTAGGCCTTTCCCCATCTTTTATCTGTCCCCCTGGATCAGAGCGTTCTCTGAAGTTAACCAGTTAAATGCTGAATGAAGCAGACTTATTATGAATTCATATTACTGGCACTAATCAGTGTTTATTTTCCGTAGAAGGATAACTACACTGGTATCTCCTCTGCTTACCCACCAGAATGAACTTGTGTACACCTCTAACTGACCTGGGATCAGGGATACTCAATAATCTTTTTTAAACTAGATGGTTGTGTTGGCTGTCTGGTATTGTTGCAAAACCAGTTCTGTGTAGACTCAGGAGTGTGGGCTAGCAAGACTCTCTCTTTGTGTGTCCCTTCATCTTGACCACCCCAGAAATTCCAAAAATGAACTTTTAACTCCTGCCTTACTCCCCGGGGCAAGACTCTCTGGCCGGGGCTAGCTGCTTGGGGCTGGGCCTCTGTTCCTGTGGTTCTCTGCTGTGTGTCTCAGGCTCGTATAACCACCATGCCACACTACAAAGGCCTTCCCCTGCCTCCAGCCTCCGCACACATCTGTATCCAATCAGCCTCCAATCAGAGCCCAGCACCACCACAGCAGCTTAGTTAGACAGAGGAAGAAAACTTGATAGAGGGGGAAAAAAGTAAATTCGAAAGAACAGCAACATTAATTTCTTTGGTTAACTTCTCCCAGACTATGTCTGAAATGTGTAACCTAAAGTCGAGTTATGAAGGTGTTGCAGTGTAAGTGAATGGCTCAGTGCTGTGTGCGTGTCTCTGTTAAGCCAGGTATGATCCTCTTATTGCTCTGGGGATTCATACTGCTGGCCTGGCTTGGGGACTCTGGGTAGGAGACTGACTGGGAAGGAACCCCACCCTCCTGCGGTCTGGGCTCTGGAAAGTTTCACTTCTTCTGAATGAGCTACGTCTGAACAGACCAGTGTTCAAATACTATTTGAAATAATTTCAGAAAATTTAACTGGGTTTGATCGAGCTTGCCTGGTGCAATGGATCCAATAGAATAGTCTCAGAATAGTATGAAAACCTGGCCCATCAGGCACTTCAGGCAGGCTGAAGCAAACACTAATATTTGAACATACACTACCGTTCAAAAGTTTGAGTTCACTAAGAAATGTCCTTGTTTTTGATAGAAAAGCTTTTTTGTCCATTAAAATAACATAACATTGATCAGAAATACAGTGTAGACATTGTTTATGTTGTAAATGACTATTGTAGCAAGAAACGGCAGATTTAAAAAAAAATTGAATATCTACATCGGTGTACAGAGGCCCATGAACAGCAACCATCACTCCTGTGTTCCGATGGCACGTTGTGTTAGCTAATCCAAGTTGATAATTTGAAAGGCTAATTGATCATTATAAAACCCCTTTTGCAATTATGTTAGCACAGCTGAAAACTGTTGTTCTGATTAAAGAAGCAATACAACTGGCCTTTAGACTAGTTGCGTATCTGGAGCATCAACATTTGTGGATTTGATTACAGGCTCAACATGGCCAGAAACAAAGTACTTTCTTCTGAAACTCGGCAGTCTATTCTTGTTCTGAGAAATGAGGGCTATTCCATGTGAGAAATTGCCAGGAAACTGAAGGTCTGGTACAAAGCTGTGTACTACTCCCTTCACAGAACAGCTCAACCTGGCTCTATCCAGAATAGAAAGAGGAGTGGGAGACCCCGGTGCACAACTGAGCAGACCCTGACAGAGTCTGTAATACCTACATGTTTCAAGCTGACCACTATAGTCCCTATGCCCAAGGAAGCGAAGGTAAACTGCCTAAATGAGTACTGCCCCGTAACACTCACGTCGGGAGCCATGAAGTGCTTTGAAAGGCTGGTCATGGCTCACATCAACAGCATTATCCCAGATACCCTAGACCCACTCCAATTTGCATACCGCCCCAACAGATCCACAGACGGCACAATCTCAATTGCACTCCAGACTGCTCTTTCCCACCTGGACAAAAGGAACACTTATGTGAGAATGCTGTTCATTGACTCAGCGTTCAACACCATTGTGCCCACTAAGCTAAGGACCCTGGGACTAAACACCTCCCTATGCAACTGGATCCTGGACTTCCTGACTGACCGCCCCCAGGTGGTAAGGGTAGGTAACAAACACGACTCCAACACCATCATTGAGTTTGCTGACGAGTGGTAGGCCTGATTACCGGCAACAATGAGACAGCCTATAGTGAGGTGCCAGGACAACAACCTCTCCCTCAATGTGAGCAAGACAAAGAAGCTGATCATGGACTAGAGGAAAAGGCGGGCCGAACAAGCCCCCATTATCATCGACAGGGCTGTAGTGGAGCGGGTTCGAGAGTTTCAAGTTCCTTGGTGTCCACATCACCAATGAACTATCATGGTCCAAACACACCAAGACAGTTGTGAAGAGGGCACAACAACACATTTTCCCTCTCAGTAGACTGAAAAGATCCTCAAAAGGTTCTACAGCTGCACCATCGAGAGCATCCTGACCGGTTGCATCACCGCCTGGTATGGCAACTTCTCGGCATCTGACTGTAAGGCGCTACAGAGGGTAGTGCGTACGTCCCAGTACATCACGGGGGCCAAGGTTCCGGCCGTCCAGGACCTCTATATACTAGGTGTGTCAGAGGAAGGCCTAAAATTCCCTAAGACTCCAGTCCCCCAAGTCATGGACTGTTTTCTCTGCTTCCCCACGGCAAGCGATACCGGAGCGCCAAGTCTAGGACCAAAAGGCTCCTTAATGTCTTCTACCCGCAAGCCATAAGACTGCTGAATGATTAATCAAATGGCCACCCAGACTATTTATGTTTAAACCCCCCCTCCCTTTTTTTACACTGCTACTACTCACTGTTTTTATCTATGCATAGTCACTTTACCCCCACCTACATGAACAAATGACCTCGACTAACCCCACATTGACTCGGTACCTGTACCCCCTGTATATAGCCTTGTTATTGCTACACACGAGAGCCCATGATGACGAAGCAAAAATAAATACAACTGAACTATTACATTTACTTAATTATTCAGACTCTTTACTCAGTACTTTGTTGAAGCACCTTTGGCAGAGATTACAGCCTCAAGTCTTCTTGGGTGTGACGCTACAAGCTTGGCACATCTTTATTTGGGGATTTTCTCCCATTCCTCTCTGCAGATCCTTTCAAGCTCTGCCAGGTTGAATGAGGAGCGTTGCCGCACAGCTATTTTCAGGTCTCTCTAGAGATGTTCGATCGGGTTCAAGTCCGGGCCTGTCTGGGCCACTCAAGGACATTGACACTTGTCCCGAAGCCACTCCTGTGAAATTTTGGCTGTGTGTTTAGGGTTGTTGTCCTGTTGGAAAGTGAACTTTCGCCCCAGTCTGAGGTCCTAAGCGCTCTGGAGCAGGTTTTCATCAAGGATGTCTGTGTACTTTGTTCCCTTCATCTTTGCCTCAATCCAGACTAGTCTCCCAGTCCCTGCCACTGAAAAACATCCACACCGCATGATGCTTCCACCACCATGCTTCACTTTAGGGATGGTGTCAGGTTTCCTCCAGACGTGACGCTTGGCATTCAGGCCAAAGGGTTCGATCTTGGTTTCATTAAACCAGAGAATCTTGTGACCTTCAATGCTGCATACTTTTTTTGGGTACCTTTCCCCAGATCTGTGCCTCGGCACAATCCTGTTTCGGAGCTCTACGGACAATTCCTTCGACCTCATGGCTTGGATTTTGCTCTGACATGCACTGTCAACTGTGGACCTTATAAACATCTCAAGGATTATCAATGGAAACAGGATGCACTTGAGCTCAATTTCGAGTCTCATGGCAAGATATTTCTGGTATTTTTTAATATTTTTATTAATTTACCCTAAAAATCTAAAAATATGTTTTCACTTTGTCATTATGGGGTATATATTGTGTGTAGATTGAAGAGGGAGAAAACAACATGATTTAATCCATTTTTAGAATAAGGCTGTAACTTAACAATGTGGAAACAGTCAAGGGGTCTGATAATCGTACAATATCATCATGTGCAGCTAGCTACATAGCCTATTGGATGTGGTTTCTTATGAGATTAAGGGTTGGGGATGGGTTAGTGTTAGGAGGGTTGGAGGTATGGGTTGTGCCTGGCTCTTCCCTACCCTGGCTGGCTCTGCGGAACGCCTGATTTCTGTTGACTGAAGTGCAATTAAAGTGCGGGGCTGTGGGGGTTTAGAGTGAGGGTGTCTGCCCAAGAGTGGGCGTTTCCACTGCTTCCTGTGCAGACACTGCTGATCGGGAGATAACAGGGTTGGAACCTGGACTGGAGCCACACACTGCCATACCACGTCACCACAGAGGGGCAGAATAGAGAGAAGTTGTAGACACACACACTACATGTCAAACAGAAAATACGAATCCACCCCACCCAGAAATGTACAACACATCTTGTTACACACATTACGCACACAAACTGCACAAACACTTTAACAACACTTTTCAACACTTTAACGCGCAAACACACAAACACATTTGAACACCCTTCCCCCAGTCATCCTCCTCCTCAAACTTGTAGTTGACCATATGCAACCATGACAACACCAGACACTGTTTCCATCCCAGACAAACCAGTTTTGACTGAAAACAACCAAACCACTATATTTAAGTGATGAAGTTGTGCTTTTAGAGCACACACACAGGGGTGGCACGTTGGGCCAGTGACTGAAAGGTCGCTAGTTCGAGTCCCCAAGCCGACAATGTGAAAATCTGTCTGTGCCCTTAAGCAAAGTGCTTAACCCTGATTGCGCCACGGTCACTGTTGATAATGGCTGACCCCTGCCGTGACCCCACTCCCCGAGGGTGACTCGGGGAGAGTTGGGTTTATGCAACAACAACAAAAAACACACTACCAATTCCAAATTGTACAAATAATAGGCCAAATATTAGCACCCACCAAATTATTATTATTGCACACACACTCCAACACACACATCCACCGACACACACAACATATGGAATATAGCTGTCTTGACTTGGAGCCGGTTCCCCGCTGCTTCTAAGTGCCCCCCCCCCCCACCTTCTCCCCTCTTTCAGAGTTTGTCTGGGGAAATTGTAGGCTGCCAACATTCCTGTGAGAAGTTAAAGGTATGAGAGGAGAGGAGCTCTGCATTGGCTGTGTGGCTCTGCCTTCCTTCCTTCCTTATTGGAGGTTGTGAGGTGGACCTATAATTTGCGGTGGGTTCCATGCGTCGCTCAATGCCTGCATGGGCGTAGACTGAACTGTTGGAGGGAGGGGTGCTGGATTCCTCTCTGTCTTGGGAGAAAAGACACAAAAATGACGACGATTTGTGCGTCACTTCCATCCGTAGCTGTAATACCATCTAACGACAACCCTTTATGTACAGTATGCATGTGGGCTAAAGAAAAGATCACTCAGGAATTCAGTTTGTGCATACAATGACCATATAATCTATGCACACACTGTAACTCGCTTTAGATGAAAGTGTTTGCTATGTCTCTCCCTCTCTCTCGCTCTGCAGGGTTTCCCGCCCCTGCCTAACGAAGCTGAGATTGCCCAAACCAAAAAGCTTTTCCGTCGCAGGAGGAACGACCGACGGTAAGCACACAGCCACACACACACACTTTCTCCCCTCCTGGAACGTTGTTGCAACGCTGATGAAACACTAGGCCAGGCCAGAACCCTTAACTCTTCTCTCCAGTCAAAGCAGGAATGCTCCTGGCCCCAGACTCACTTACACGCAGACAGAAAAGGCAGATTATTATTATTTTTTTTTTTACAAATTTCTTCACGTATCTGGTCTGTGTAATGATACTGGGTGTGTCCTAAATGGCATCCTATTGCCTTTTTATAGTGCACTACTTTTGACCAGAGCCCTATAGGCCCACTATAGGGAATAGGGTGCCATTTGGGATCCAGACACTGTCATCTCCAATCACACTTGACTGTTGATATGAACCTCTGTCTCTCAGTTCTTTTGCTCACTGCAGCGTTCAACGTTCCTTAACTCAATGAAATTAGTTTAATCGTAGTTTAATCTTCTGAAAATGTTTCCGCATGACGTCATTGGAAAGTTCTCCCCGGTTGCTAAGAAACAACTGAGAAAGAAAATATTTGCGTCTCTGACTGAAAGGAGGAAAGTTGAGCCAGAGAGTGAAATGTTAACTTATTTTATATTCTCTTCTATTTATTCCTTTCTTTCTTTATACTATTTTAAAACCAGTGGTAGATAATTGATTCACAGTGATTGTGTGGTTAAATAGCTGTGGTTAGATTATAATGTTGCTGAGGCCAGATCACAGTATACTAGTATATACTACAGAGAAACTGGCTGGAAGATATCACAGGTAATGGCTTTGACTTGGGGGCCTGCCTGCCTGGCTGGCTGCCGGGCTGGCTGTGTTTTTGTATTGTTAATATTTACTGAGAGAAAATAATGTTGCCTCTGGCTACAGGAGGAAGGATCAGTTTCTTGTGTGGTTTGCCTTTTATGTCAGTAAGGTACTGCAATTGCATGGTTGTATGGGTTGGAGTATGACAACCAATGGCTATGATTACATTTAGAAGTTTCAGAGAGTAAATAATAAAACATATAGCAGTTCTATTGCTCTATGCTGGACCATATGTGCATACTGGACCATACTTGCTGCAGTGCTGTGGCTTTCAGAGCAGGACTGTAATTACCCTCAGCCAGCTCCAGCCCCGACCACAGAGCAGCACAGAGCCAGGAGTGAATGGAGGTTCAGCCAAGGGGTGGGCCCCATCGCCCCAACCAAGTATTTCCACACACTTGTGTTCATGCACACACGCAAACACACACTCTCAAGCCTGCTCTGCCCCAAAACTTCTGGTCACATACACATCCAACGCCTGGCCCAGTTCTCTCTACCGCTCTCCTCATTTCCTCCCTTTTTCCTTTATTTTCTCTCACTCACTACTTTTTCTGGAATTATATAGTCCCTCTCTACATTTTCAGCTATTACATTCTTCCTTCTGCCTGCTGTCTCTAGAAATACACCCACAATGCATCTCTCTCACGGCGGGGCCAGAGCCACTTTCTCCCCTCACAGAGCTCATCGTCAGTCCCAGCTAACGTGCGGTAATAGCGGTGTGTGTGACAGTGAATCATATTGTGAAAGATGCATCAGTCCCACGCCAGTCCTGCTATTAAAGCAATGCTCCACCATTCATTCCATAAATTAACACAGCTATTATTTGCGTTGCTTTCCACCCCCGGGATAGGTAGAGGGAGCGGTACACTCCATATAGGAAGAAAAAAGAGAAAGAAGACTAAAGTGTCATATCCTTATTAACCCTTGTGAGTGGGAGCAGTGCAATAAGCTCAGAGGCATGCAGAGCGAGAGGGAGGCGGAGAGGGAGACTGGGTATAGGTACTAGTGACTGAACACAGAGGTATCATCATTTAATCATTCCAGTCATTTTCTGTTGTCCTCTCCTCCCTCTCTGGGCGGGAGCCTGACCATTGTAAGAGATGGAATGAGAAGCAGAGAGTGGGACAGAAAGAGCTGTACCTAGAAAAGATTACTTTATAGATTTTGGACATGTCTGTTGTGTTGTGGTGGCGCTAGCTGACTTACTGACTTTTCCCTGTGGTGGCGCTCTCTATTTACTCACTCTACCTCTTTTCTGTCTCTCCTTTTGTCTGTTGCCCTTCTCCTTCTTTCACCCTCTCTCTGACCCTGACTCCCCCTCATCACTTTTCTCCCCTCACTTTCATCTCTTACTTTCTTACTTTCTCTTCTCTCCCTCTCTCTCTTGCTCTCCCTCTCTCCCACCTCTGTCTCTCTCCCCCTCTCTCGCTGTGATGGATGTGTACTCAGCGTTCTGTACACGATCTGACAGAACCCACTGGGCACACAACGTAATTTAAACATGGATAATTGGGCAATATTTGGTTGAGACGTTGCTCAATGAGATTACAACTTATATTTACCCACTCAGCCAAAAGTTAGTTGAATTTCCAATGTGTTATCACTATATTTTCAACAATCTAAAATCACAACCAAATTCCAATGTCAAATATGATATTTTGTTTATTTACTGTATACAACAGATTAATCTAATAGCAGAACCAAATCACCTGGATTGTAGTTGAGATTGCATTAAAAGTACATGGTGCAAGTGATCAATGCCGTTCAAGATTCTGCGCAAGTGATTGCAGCAATTGTGAAGATATCAATTGCTGTAGGTCTGTACCTGCAGCAATTGTGAAGATATCCACAGACCTGCGGTGACCTATCTTAAATATGCATGCTTTACATGATTACATAAGAATACATTTATACTGTAGTTATAGTAACCTCAAAATCTGTGAATCTTGATTCCATTCAGCCACGAGCATTAGTGAGGTCAGGCACTGATGTTGGGCGATTAGGCCCGCAGTTTGCGTTCCAATTCATCCCGAAGGTGTTCGATGGTGTTGAGGTCAGGGCTCTGTGCAGGCCAGTCAAGTTCTTCCATACCAATCTCGGCAAACCATTTCTGTATGGACTTTGCTTTGTGCGAGGAGGCATTGTCATGCTGAAACAGGAAAGGGCCTTACACAAACTGTTGCCACAAAGTTGGAAGCACAGAATCGTTCTAGAATGTCTAGAATGTATGCTGTAGAGTTAATATTTCCCTTCACTGGAACTATGGTGCTTTGCCGGAACCATGAAAAACAGCCCCAGACCATTATTACTTTACCGTTGGCACTATGCATTTGGGCAGGTAGCGTTCTTCTGGCATCCCGCCAAACCCAGATTCGTTTGACTGGCTGCCAGGTAGCGAAGCGTGATTAATCACTCCAGAGAACGTGTTTCCACTGCTCCAGAGTCCAATGGTGTCAGGCTTTACATCACTCCAGCCGAAGCTTGGCGTTGCGCATGGTGATCTTAGGCTTGTGTGTGGCTGCTCGGCCATAGAAACCCATTTCACGAAGCTCCCGACGGACAGTTATTGTGCTTGCGTCCAGAGGCAGTTTAAAACTCGGTAGGGAGTGTTGCAACCGAGGACAGACTTTATATATATATATATATATATATATATATATATATATATATATATATATATATATATATATATTGTTTTATATATATATATTGTTTTATATATATACACGCGCTAGGCACTTCAGCACTTTGTGGTTCCATTCTGTGGGTTTGTGTTGCTAATCCTAGGTGTTTCCACTTTACAATAAGAGCACTTACAGTTGACCGGGGCAGTTCTAGGGCAGAAATCTGACAAACTGACTTGTTGGAAAGGTGGCATCCTATGATAGTGCCATGTTGAAAGTCACTGAGCTCTTCAGTAAGGACATTATACTGCCAATGTGTGTCTATGGAGATTGCATGGCTGTGTGCTCGGGTGTGGCTGAAATAGGGGCGGCAGGGTAGCCTAGTGGTGAGAGCGTTGGACTAGTAACCGAAAGGGTGCAAGTTCGAATCCCCGAGCTGACAAGGTACAAATCTGTCGTTCTGCCCCTGAACAGGCAGTTAACCCACTGTTCCTAGGCCGTCATTGAAAATAAGAATTTGTTCTTAACTGACTTGCCTAGTAAAATAAAGGTAAAATTAAAAAATATATATATATAGCTGAACGGGTGTGGCTGAAATAGCAACGGGTGTGGCTGAAATAGCTGAATCAACTCATTTAAAGTGGTGTCCACATACTTTTCAATATGTGTATAGGCCTATATAGCATCATTGATACAGTATATGATTGATATAGTATGGTCACATTTAATTTGCTCTGTAAAACCTACAATTTGGAATGACTTCGATAGCGATAGTGTTTTTTGTTGTTTATACTGAACAAATTTGTTGACATCCCTGTTAGTGAGCATTTCCCCTTTGCCAAGATAACCCATCCACCTGACAGGTGTGGCATATCAAGAAGCTGCTTAAACAGCACGATCATTACACAGGTTCACCTTGTGTTGGGGACAATAAAAGGCCACTCTAAAATGTGAAGTTTTCTTAGACAACACAATGCCACAGATGCCTCAAGTTTTTATGGAGTGTGCAATTGGCATGTTGACTGCAGGAATGTCCACCAGAGCTGTTGCCAGACAATTGAATGTACATTTTTCTACCATAAACTACGTCCAATGTCATTTTAGAGAATTTGTCAGTACTTCCAACCAGCCTTGCAATGTCAGACCATGTGTAACCTGTGTGTGGGTAAAAACTAAATCTGAGTGGGTGGGCCTATGCCCTCCCAAACTCACCCAGTCATTTGAAATCCATAGATTAGGACCCAATGAATTTTTTTAAATGGACTGTTTTCCCTAAATGAACTGTAACTCAGTAAAATCTTTGAAATTGTTGCCTTTTGCATTTATATTTTTGTTCAGTATAGTTTTTAAATTGATCTCTCAAAAATCATTCTCACCATAGCACATTGGTAATAGTCAGTGACCAACAGGCTGACTACACCGCTCGCGTCGCGTGCGCTGCAAAATATATTTAGAAATCTATGCTATTCAATTATTGCACCCACAATGCTCGTACGCGCCAACGAGCGTCTCTGCGTTGCCAAGGGCTAAAATAGAAGTCAGTTCTATTTCTGACGCAGATCGCGCGGCAAGTCATGCCTCTCCCATCTCATTGGTTTATAGAAGCTGGTACCCACGTTGCCATCTCCTAATTGGTTATACCCACGTGGGTGACTGAAAGACGAACAAGGTCAGTGCCGGTAAATCACCTAATTTATGAAATGCCAATCGCATTATAAAGTCAAAGAAAAGGCCTGGAAGGAGGAGAGATGACTAGAAACGATTCGGTTGACCGTTTTGTGTGTGGATTAATTGTCGGAGTAGAGGACCTTGTGCCTTTCAGGTAAAATAACAACTCAATTTTTATATCCCAGGACAAATTATCTAGCAACAGCAAGCTAGCTAAATAGGACAAATTAGCTAGCAAGTGCAAGCTAGCTATAAAATTGCCATACATGTTTAATGCTTTTCGACCTGTCCCCAAATTAATATAATTGGTTCATAGTTTGTTTTGATGTGTTAACCTGCTTGTTGTGATCACGTTTGGTGTGGGGGGGACAAAATACATTTATGTAACGATGGCGCACGCGCGCACGGTTTGGGTTCCGTGTAAGCCAAAGAGTAGTCCGAGATCAGTGGTTCCCAAACTTTTTATAGTCCCGTACCCTTCAAACATTCAACCTCCAGCTGCGTATCCCCTCTAGCACCAGGGTCAGCGCACACTCAAATCTTGTTGTTTTTTGCCATCATTGTAAGCCTGCCACACACACACACTATACGATACATTTATTAATCTCTCTAGGGTATGTGGGCTAGCGTCCCATCTGGCCAACATCCAGTGAGATTGCAGAGCGCCAAATTCAAATACGGAAATACTCATTATAAAAATTCAGAAAATATACAACTGTTTTACATAGGTTTAAAGATTGAAACCAACCATGGTGTCAGATTTCAAAAATGCTTTACGGCGAAAGCATACCTTACGATTATTTGAGAACATAGCCCAGCAGACAAATCATTACAAACCAGTAACCAGCCAAGTAGAAGAGTTACACAAGTCAGAAATAGAGATACAATTAATCACTTACCTTTGATGATCTTCATATGATTGCACTCAGAAGACATTCAATAAATGTTCCTTTTGTTCGATAAAGTCTCTCTTAATATCCGAAAAGCTCCGTTTTGTTCGTCTGTTTTCTTCAGTAATCCACAGGCTCAAACGCAGTCACAACAGGCAGACAAAAAATCCAAATTGTATCCATAAAGTTCATAGAAACATGTCAAACGATGTTTATATTCAATCCTCAGGTTGTTTTTAGCCTAAATAATCTATAATATTTCAACCGAATAATAATGTCGTCAATATAAAATGTCAACAAGAAAGGCACTCTCTCGGTCGCGCGCATGAAAAAGCTCTGTGACACGGCAGGGTCCACTCATTCAGACTGCTCTTACTTCCTCATTTTTCAGAATACAAGCCTGAAACAATTTCTAAAGACTGTTGACATCTAGTGGAAGTCATAAGTCAATGGATACTGTAATGGCATTGAATAGGCTTGAGTCTACATGGTTCTCATGTCGCGTTTAAGGCCAGCCCCCTGCACCGTGTGGAGCTTCAATAGCACAGAGCAGCGTCTACAGCAAAGTACTCCTCCTCACAGACTACCGTAGTGTTGTAAGTGTGTGTGTTTACCGGACCGAACGACAGACATGGCAGAAGTCGCACCAGCACCCGCCGCCGCCGCGCCGGCCAAGGCCCCCAAGAAGAAGGCAGCAGCCAAGCCCAAGAAAGCGGGACCCAGCGTAGGCGAGCTCATCGTCAAGGCGGTGTCCGCCTCCAAGGAGAGGAGCGGCGTGTCCCTGGCCGCGCTCAAGAAGTCTCTGGCGGCAGGCGGCTACGACGTGGAGAAGAACAACTCCCGTGTCAAGATCGCCGTCAAGAGCCTCGTCACCAAGGGCACCCTGGTCCAGACCAAGGGCACCGGTGCCTCCGGCTCCTTCAAGCTCAACAAGAAGGCCGTCGAGGCAAAGAAGCCCGCTAAGAAAGCCGCAGCCCCCAAAGCTAAGAAGGTGGCCGCCAAGAAGCCCGCCGCCGCCAAGAAGCCCAAGAAGGTAGCAGCCAAGAAGGCCGTGGCCGCAAAGAAGTCCCCCAAGAAGGCCAAGAAGCCCGCTACACCCAAAAAGGCCGCCAAGAGCCCAAAGAAGGTGAAGAAGCCCGCCGCAGCGGCCAAGAAAGCGGCCAAGAGCCCCAAGAAGGCTACCAAGAAGGCTCTCCACTGGCTTCCAGTTGAAGCTCGCATCCGCTACAAGACCATGGTGCTTGCCTACGGAGCTGTGAGGGGAACGGCACCTCAGTACCTCCAGGCTCTGATCAGGCCCTACACCCAAACAAGGGCACTGCGTTCATCCACCTCTGGCCTGCTCGCCTCCCTACCACTGAGGAAGTACAGTTCCCGCGCAGCCCAGTCAAAACTGTTCGCTGCTCTGGCCCCCCAATGGTGGAACAAACTCCCTCACAACGCCAGGACAGCGGAGTCAATCACCACCTTCCGGAGACACCTGAAACCCCACCTCTTTCAGGAATACCTAGGATAGGATAAAGTAATCCTTCTCACCCCCCCCTTAAAAGATTTAGATGCACTATTGTAAAGTGGCTGTTCCACTGGATGTCTTAAGGTGAACGCACCAATTTGTAAGTCGCTCTGGATAAGAGCGTCTGCTAAATGACTTAAATGTAAATGTAATGTAATGAATAGAAAACTACAAAAACAACACAAAATCCAACTTCCTGAATGGATTTTTCTCAGGTTTTCGCCTGCCAAATCAGTTCTGTTATACTCAGACATTATTTTAACAGTTTTAGAAACTTTATAGTATTTTCTATCTATCCAAATCTACTAATTATATGCATATCCTATCTTCTGGGCCTGAGTAGAAGGCAGTTTAATTTGGGCCAGCTTTTCATCCAAAATTCCAAATGCTGCCCCCTACGCTAGAGAAGTTAAACATAAGAATGAATGTGAGTTTTTGTCACAACCCGGCTCCTGAGAAGTGACAAAGAACTCTTATAGGAACAGGGCACAAATAATAATATAATCAATCATTTTTCTCTTTATTTAGCCATGTTACATATAAAACCTAATTTGTTAATGAGAAGGGTGTGCTTGAAAGGATGCACATAACTCTGCAATGTTGGATTGTATTGGAGAGTCTGTCTTAAATCAATTTCCACACACAGTCTGTTCCTGTATTTCGAATCCACTCTCACATAGGTACGTGGTTGCAAAGGGCATCAGTATCTTTTAACAGCGCAATTTGCCAAGGCAGGATACTCTGAGCACAGCCCAATCCAGAAATCTGGCAGTGGCTTCTGATTAAATTAAATTTTCCCAGAACAGCTTGTTGCAATTTCGATGAGGCTCTCTTTTTCAAATATCGGTACGTGAACTGATGGCAGGGCATGAAAGGGATAACGAATCCAGTTTGTGTCATCCGTTTCGGGAAAGTACATGCGTAGTTGCGCACCCAACTCAGGTGCTTCGCTATATCACATTTTACATTATATCTGTAAGCTTGAGTTCATTTACACACAAAAAAAGCATGCAATGATGGAAAGACCTGTGTGTTGTCCTTGTTAATGCAGACAGAGAAGAGCTCCAACTTCTTAATCATAGCCTCAATTTTGTCCCACACATTGAATATGGTTGCGGAGAGTCCCTGTAATCCTAGATTCAGATCATTCAGGGGAGAAAAAACATCACCCAGATAGGCCAGTCGTGTGAGAATCTCGTCATAATGCAAGTGGTCAGACAAGTGAACATTATGGTCAGTAAAGAAAACATTTTAGCTTGTCTCTCAATTAAAAAAACAAAAACAACGTGTCAATACTTTGCCCCTTGATAACCACCGCACTCTGTATGTTGTAAAAGCGTTACATGGTCACTGCCCATATCATTGCATAGTGCAGAAAATACACGTGAGTTCAGGGGCCTTGCTTTAACAAGTTAACCATTTTCACTGTAGTGTCCAAAACGTCTTTCAAGCTGTCAGGCATTCCTTTGGCAGCAAGAGCCTCTCAGTGGATACTGCAGTCTACCCAAGTGGCGTTGGGAGCAACTGCTTGCACGCGCGTTACCACTCCACTGTCTCCCTGTCATGGCTTTTGCACCTTCAGTACAAATACCAACACATCTTGACCACCAAAGTCAATTTGATGTCACAAAGCTGTCCTGTTGTCCTGGTTTCCAATGGTTTGCAGAAGATGATGTCTTCCTTAATAGACCACCTATAAACTTAACGGACATATACCAGGAGCTGTGCCAGGCCCGCCACGTCTGACTCATCCAGCTGTAATGCATAGAATTCACTGGCTTGTATGCAAAGCAGTAATTGTTTCAAAACATATCCTGCCATGTCACTGATGTATCGTGAAACAGTGTTGTTTGATGAAGACATTGTCTGTAGTGTTTTTTCCCCCAGTGTTGTCCCAGCCATATCTGCGGCAGCAGGAATAATTAAGTCCTCCACAATAGTTTGGGGCTTGCCTGTCCTAGCCATTCAGTAGCTCACCATATAAGATGCTTCTAGCCCCTTCTTATTAATGGTATCTGTTGTGTTTATACATGTCTTATTACTTGAAAGTCATCTTAATTCTCACTCAAACTCCCATGGCTTATTTTTCAAATTGGCATGTTTTGTTTCTAAATGTCTGCGGAGATTTGAAGTTTTCATCGAGTTGTGAGATATTACTTTTGCACATACACTACCGTTCAAAAGTTTGGTGTCACTTAGAAATGTCCTTGTTTTTGAAACACGTCCCGGATTCGTCTCTTCACTGTTGACATTGAGACTGGTGTTTTGCAGGTACTATTTAATGAAGCTGCCAGTTGAGGACTTGTGAGGCGTCTGTTTCTCAAACATGGCACTCTAATGTACTTGTCCTCATGCTCAGTTGTGCACCGGGGTCTCCCGCGCATCTTTCTATTCTGTTTAGTGCCAGTTTGCACTGTTCTGTGATGGGAGTAGTACACCGCCTATGAGATCTTCAGTTTCTTGGCAATTTATCTCATGGAATAGCCTTCATTTCTCAGAACAAGAATAAACAGACAAGTTTCAGAAGAAAGTCCTTTGTTTTCTGGCCATTTTGAGCCTGTAATCGAACCATTTACATTTACATTTAAGTCATTTAGCAGACGCTCTTATCCAGAGCGACTTACAAATTGGTGCTTTCACCTTATGACATCCAGTGGAACAGCCACTTTACAATAGTGCATCTAGGTCTTTTAAGGGGGGTGAGAAGGATTACTTTATCCTATCCTAGGTATTCCTTAAAGAGGTGGGGTTTCAGGTGTCTCCGGAAGGTGGTGATTGACTCCGCTGTCCTGGCGTCGTGAGGGAGTTTGTTCCACCATTGGGGGGCCAGAGCAGCGAACAGTTTTGACTGGGCTGAGCGGGAACTGTACTTCCTCAGTGGTAGGGAGGCAAGCAGGCCAGAGGTGGATGAACGCAGTGCCCTTGTTTGGGTGTAGGGCCTGATCAGAGCCTGGAGGTACTGAGGTGCCGTTCCCCTCACAGCTCCGTAGGCAAGCACCATGGTCTTGTAGCGGATGCGAGCTTCAACTGGAAGCCAGTGGAGAGAGCGGAGGAGCGGGGTGACGTGAGAGAACTTGGGAAGGTTGAACACCAGACGGGCTGCGGCGTTCTGGATGAGTTGTAGGGGTTTAATGGCACAGGCAGGGAGCCCAGCCAACAGCGAGTTGCAGTAATCCAGACGGGAGATGACAAATGCCTGGATTAGGACCCACAAATGCTGATGCTCCAGATACTCAACTAGTCTAAAGGCAGACCGTTTTATTGCTTCTTTAATCAACAGTTTTCAGCTGTGCTAACATTATTGCAAAAGGGTTTTCTAATGATCAATTAGCCTTTTAAAATTATAAATATTGGATTATCTAACACAACGTACCATTGGAACACAGGAGTGATGGTTGCTGATAATTTACATTTACATTTAAGTCATTTAGCAGACGCTCTTATCCAGAGCGACTTACAAATTGGTGCGTTCACCTTAAGACATCCAGTGGAACAGCCACTTTACAATAGTGCATCTAAATCTTTTAAGGGGGGTGAGAAGGATTACTTTATCCTATCCTAGGTATTCCTGAAAGAGGTGGGGTTTCAGGTGTCTCCGGAAGGTGGTGATTGACTCCGCTGTCCTGGCGTCGTGAGGGAGTTTGTTCCACCATTGGGGGGCCAGAGCAGCGAACAGTTTTGACTGGGCTGCGCAGGAACTGTACTTCCTCAGTGGTAGGGAGGCGAGCAGGCCAGAGGTGGATGAACGCAGTGCCCTTGTTTGGGTGTAGGGCCTGATCAGAGCCTGGAGGTACTGAGGTGCCGTTCCCCTCACAGCTCCGTAGGCAAGCACCATGGTCTTGTAGCGGATGCGAGCTTCAACTGGAAGCCAGTGGAGAGAGCGGAGGAGCGGGGTGACGTGAGAGAACTTGGGAAGGTTGAACACCAGACGGGCTGCGGCGTTCTGGATGAGTTGTAGGGTTTAATGGCACAGGCAGGGAGCCCAGCCAACAGCGAGTTGCAGTAATCCAGACGGGAGATGACAAGTGCCTGGATTAGGACCTGCGCTGCTTCCTGTGTGAGGCAGGGTCGTACTCTGCGGATGTTGTAGAGCATGAACCTACAAGAACGGGCCACCGCCTTGATGTTAGTTGAGAACGACAGGGTGTTGTCCAGGATCACGCCAAGGTTCTTAGCGCTCTGGGAGGAGGACACAATGGAGTTGTCAACCGTGATGGCGAGATCATGGAACGGGCAGTCCTTCCCCGGGAGGAAGAGCAGCTCCGTCTTGCCGAGGTTCAGCTTGAGGTGGTGATCCGTCATCCACACTGATATGTCTGCCAGACATGCAGAGATGCGATTCGCCACCTGGTCATCAGAAGGGGGAAAGGAGAAGATTAATTGTGTGTCGTCTGCATAGCAATGATAGGAGAGACCATGTGAGGTTATGACAGAGCCAAGTGACTTGGTGTATAGCGAGAATAGGAGAGGGCCTAGAACATATGATAATGGGCCTCTGTACGCCTATGTAGATATTCTATTAAAAAATCTGCTGTTTCCAGCTACAATAGTCATTTACCACATTACCAATGTCAACACTGTATTTATGATAAGATTTTGTTATTTTAATGGACAAAAAAATGAGCTTTTCTTTCAAAAACTGTGACCCCAATCTTTTGAACGGTAGTGTATAACACACTGTGGCTGAAAGGCACAACTCCCAATATTAGTGAATGACAAATCAATGTAGTTCTCATCATATTTGTGCCTCTGATGGTCCAACGTCGCTGTCTGTTCGGTGCTTTCCCGGGTTAGGGGGCAGTAGCGCTTCGGCTGCATCAAATTCACAACTGTCAGTGTTTGTGCTTGCTGGTCTAACAACAAATGTAGAATTACGGATGTTAGCATTGGATGTGCTCATGGAAGCAGAACAACTTGTGTCGTCGACAGGTGCAGGTGTAGTCCTGCTGGTAGTAGAAGTACTACTAGTCTCTATGGAAATGGGCCTTACTTTTTTTAACCATTTATCCATTTTCGAGCAAACGGAATGAGCAGCAGCTACGTTTGGCTCCATACGGACTGTTAGTGGATTTTCCGCGAGAGAGTAACGGTTAATGTGATTGGATGTTAATTTTTTGACCAGGCTACCTATATTTGACATTAGTGTTCAGCGAAATAACAACACAGATGGTTTAATTTTATTTTTGGCAGTAAAACGAGGCTACTCGGCGCGGGAAAAAACCTCACCCAAATGTATAGCCCCGTTGGAAAATATAAATGGACTGTTTGAAAATGTGAAGAAATATTATATATATATATATTTTTGAATCACTTTTATTTGGCGTACCCCAGACGGCATTGCACTTACTTGGGAATACCAGCTTTAGATACAGTTGATGTTGGAAGTTAACATAAACTATAGTTTTGGCAAGTCTGTTAGGACATCTACTGTTTGCATTGACACAAGCCATTTTTCCAACTATTGTTTACGGACAGATAATTTCACTTATAATTCACTATCACAATTCTAGTGGGTCAGACGTTTACATACACTAAGTTGACTGTGCCTTTAAACAGCTTGGAAAATTCCAGAAAATGATGTCATGGCTTTAGAAGCTTCTGATAGGCTAATTGACATCATTTGAGTCAATTGGAGGTGTACCTGTGGATGTATTTCAAGGCCTACCTTCAAACTCAGTGCCTCTTTGCTTGACGTCATGGGAAAATCAAAAGAAATCAGCCTTGACCTCAGAAAAACAATTGTAGACCTCCACAAGTCTGGTTCATCCTTGGGAGCAATTTCCAAATGGCTGAAGGTACCACGTCCATCTGTATAAACACCATGGGACCACGCAGCCGTCATACCTCTCAGGAAGGAGACGCGTTCTGTCTCCTAGAGATGAACGTACTTTGGTGCGAAAAGTGCAAATTAATCCCGAACAACAATCAATCCTGAACAACAATTTGCAAAGGACCTTGTGAAGATGCTGGAGGAAACGGGTACAAATGCATCTATATCCACAGTAGAACAAGTCCTATATCGACATCTGAAAGGCCGCTCAGCAAGGAAGAAGCCACTGCTCCAAATCCGCCATTACAAAAAGCCAGACTATGGTTTGCAACTGCACATGGGGACAAAGATTGTACTTTTGGAGAAATGTCCCCTGGTCTGATGAAACAAAAATATAACTGTTTGGCCATAATGACCATCATTGTGTTTGGAGGAAAAGGGGGGGCTTGCAAGCCAAAGAACACCATCCCAACCGTGAAGCACGGGGATGCAACATCATGTTCTGGGGTTGCTTTGCTGCAGGGGGGACTGGTGCACTTCACAAAATAGATGGCATCATGAGGTAGACATCAGTCAGGAAGTTGAAGCTTGTTCGCAAATGGGTCTTCCAAATGGACAATGACTCCAAGCATACTTCCAAAGTTGTGGCAAAATTGCTTATGGACAACAAAGTCAAGATATTTGAGTGGCCATCACAAAGCCCTGACCTCAATCCTATAGAAAATTTGTGGGCAAAATTGAAAAGGCGTGTGTGAGCAAGGAGGCTTATAAACCAGCTCTGTCAGGAGGAATGGGTCAAAATTCACCCAACTTATTGTGGGAAGCTTGTGGAAGGCTACCCAACATGTTTGACCCAAGTTAAACAATTATAAGGCAATGCTACCAAATACTAATCGAGTGCATGTAAACTTCTGACCCACTGAGAATGTGAAGAAAGAAATAAAGGCTGAAATAAATCATTCTCTCTAGTATTATTCTGACATGTCACATTCTTAAAATAAAGACAATTAATTTTTACTAGGATTAAATGTCAGGAATTGTGGAAAAACTGAGTTTAAATGTATTTTGCTAAGGTGTGTGTAAACGTCCGACTTCAATTTAAGATAAATTTTCCAGTAGGATGTACTGCCCAGCTTATTGTTATTTTTTTCTGATAGTGGATATAACGTTGATCATCTGACGTTGTTTTTAAAGGTACAAATTCAACATATTTTATACAAGGTTTGTCTATGTTGAAATTTGCTTACCAATGATAACATAACGTGTGGTTGAAATTTCAACCTCAAAACAAAAGTTACTTTTTTCAAGTCCAATGTATTTTCCAGAGATTCCACATCACAATACTTTACAAATTACATTAAAACAATGTTGATTCAACCAGTTTGTACCTAGTGGGAAAGAGCTCTGCTCTGTTTTTTCTGCACTGCGTGAGTGTGTGAGCGCACGTGCCTGCGCTGCTGGCACGGAGGACACTGCGGTCTTGTTTGTCAGTTTTCTCGCTTAAGGACAAATCTTTCCCCTGGCAGGAACACCTTGCTGCAGAATCACATGAGGCAATACTCCAGCTAGAGTTACACACACACACACACTATATCCTGTATAAATACTGTATAGGTGATCACAGCCGATACGGGAAACATAAATCATTACTAATCTGGGAATATACCAGCCAGAGAAATGGCCATAATTGGCCATTAAACCAATAGATCCGTGTTTATATCAGTAGTCGATCTCCCCAGCAGCATCTCTGTATTTGTCCCAAATGGCTCCCTATTTGATGCACTACCATAAAGCTCTGGTATAGGGAATAGGGTAGCGTGTGTCACATGCGCCGATTTCAATGGGTGTAGACCTTACAGTGAAATGCTTACTTAACCAACAAGTTTTAAAAAATATGCCAAAAACAATATGAATAAGAAATGAAAGTAACAAATAATTAAAGAGCAGCAGTAAAAACAAAAAAATATATTTATTTATTTATTATTTCACCTTTATTTAACTAGGTAGGCAAGTTGAGAACAAGTTCTCATTTACAATTGCGACCTGGCCAAGATGAAGCAAAGCAGTTTGACACATACAACAACACATAGTTACACATGGAGTAAAACAAACATACAGTCAATAATACAGTAAAAAATAAGTCTATATACGATGTGAGCAAATGAGGTGAGATAAGGGAGGTAAAGGCAAAAAAAAGGCCATGGTGGCGAAGTAAATACAATATAGCAAGTAAAACACTGGAATGGTAGATTTGCAGTGGAAGAATGTGCAAAGTATAAATAAAAATAATGGGCTGCAAAGGAGCAAAATAAATAAATAAATACAGTAGGGGAAGAGGTAGTTTGGGCTAAATTATAGACGGGCTATGTACAGGTGCAGTAATATGTGAGCTGCTCTGACAGCTGGTGCTTAAAGCAATTGACGGCGATAAGTGTTTCCAGTTTCTGAGATTTTTGTAGTTCTTTCCAGTCGTTGGCAGCATAAATACCGATAGGGAGGCTATATACAGGGGGTAATAACGATAGCGAAATAATGATAGCGAGGCTATATACAGGGGGTACTGGTACAGAGTCAATGGTTAGTCGAGGTAATTGAGGTAATATGTACATGTAGGTAGAGTTATTAAAGTGACTATGCATGGATACTAACAGAGAGTAGCAGCAGGACAGAAGAGGGGGAGGGGCAATGCAAATAGTCTGTGGCCATTTCATTAGATGTTCGGGGGTCTTATGGCTTGGGGGTAGAAGCTGTTTTAGAAGCCTCTTGTACCTAGACTTGGCGCTACGGTACTGCTTGCCGTGCGGTAGCAAAGAGAACAGTCCATGACTAGGGTGGCTGGAGTATTTGACCATTTTTAGGGCCTTCCTCTGACACTGCCTGGTATAGAGGTCCTGGATGGCAGAAAGGTCTGTAGTGCCTTGCGGTCAGAGGCCGAGTGGTTGCCATACCAGGCAGTGATGCAACCTGCTCTCAATGGTGCAGCTGTAGAACCTTTTGAGGATCTGGGGACCCATGCCAAATATTTTCAGTCTCCTGAGGGGGATCGGTTTTGTTGTGCCCTCTTCACGATTGTCTTTGTGTGCTTGGACCATGTTTGTTTGTTGGTGATGTGGACGCCAAAGAACTTGAAGCTGTCAACCTGCTCCACTACAGCCCCGTCGATGAGAATGGGGGTGTGCTTGGTCCTCCTTTTCCTGTATGTCCACAGTCATCTCCTTTGTCTTGATCACGTTGAGGGAGAGGTTTTTGTCCTGGCACCACACGGCCAGGTCTCTGAATCTCCTCCCTATAGGCTGTCTCGTCTTTGTCGGTGATCAGGCCTACCACTGATGGGTCATCGGCAAACTTAATGATGGTGTTGGAGTCGTGCCTGGCTGTGCAGTCATGATTGAACAGGGAGTACAGTAGGGGACTGAGCACGCACCCGTGTTGAAGATCAGCGTGGCGGATGTGTTGTTATCTACCCTTACCTCCTGGGGGCAGCCCGTCAGGAAGTCCAGGATCCAGTTGCAGAGGGAGGTGTTTAGACCCAGGGTCCTTAGCTTAGTGGTGAGCTTTGTGGGCACTATGGCGTTGAAAGCTGAGCTATAGTCAATGAATAGCATTATCACAAAGGTGTTCCTTTTGTCCAGGTCGGAAAGGGCCGTGTGGAGTGCAATCGAGATTGCATCATCTGTGGATCTGTTAGGGCGGTATGCAAATTGGAGTAGGTCTAGGGTTTCTAGGATAATGGTGTTGATGTGAGCCAAGACCAGCCTTTCAAAGCACTTCATGGCTACAGATGTGAGTGCTACGGGTCTGTAGTCATTTAAGCTGGTTACCTTAGTGTTCTTGGGCACAGTGTTACTTGCCTCGAAGCGAGCATAGAAGTAATTTAGCTTGTCTAGTACATTTACATTACATTTAAGTCATTTAGCAGACGCTCTTATCCAGAGCGACTTACAAATTGGTGCGTTCACCTTAAGACATCCAGTGGAACAGCCACTTTACAATAGTGCATCTAAATCTTTTAAGGGGGGGTGAGAAGGATTACTTTATCCTATCCTAGGTATTCCTGAAAGAGGTGGGGTTTCAGGTGTCTCCGGAAGGTGGTGATTGACTCCGCTGTCCTGGCGTCGTGAGGGAGTTTGTTCCACCATTGGGGGGCCAGAGCAGCGAACAGTTTTGACTGGGCTGCGCGGGAACTGTACTTCCTCAGTGGTAGGGAGGCGAGCAGGCCAGAGGTGGATGAACGCAGTGCCCTTGTTTGGGTGTAGGGCCTGATCAGAGCCTGGAGGTACTGAGGTGCCGTTCCCCTCACAGCTCCGTAGGCAAGCACCATGGTCTTGTAGCGGATGCGAGCTTCAACTGGAAGCCAGTGGAGAGAGCGGAGGAGCGGGGTGACGTGAGAGAACTTGGGAAGGTTGAACACCAGACGGGCTGCGGCGTTCTGGATGAGTTGTAGGGGTTTAATGGCACAGGCAGGGAGCCCAGCCAACAGCGAGTTGCAGTAATCCAGACGGGAGATGACAAGTGCCTGGATTAGGACCTGCGCTGCTTCCTGTGTGAGGCAGGGTCGTACTCTGCGGATGTTGTAGAGCATGAACCTACAAGAACGGGCCACCGCCTTGATGTTAGTTGAGAACGACAGGGTGTTGTCCAGGATCACGCCAAGGTTCTTAGCGCTCTGGGAGGAGGACACAATGGAGTTGTCAACCGTGATGGCGAGATCATGGAACGGGCAGTCCTTCCCGGGAGGAAGAGCAGCTCCGTCTTGCCGAGGTTCAGCTTGAGGTGGTGATCCGTCATCCACACTGATATGTCTGCCAGACATGCAGAGATGCGATTCGCCACCTGGTCATCAGAAGGGGGAAAGGAGAAGATTAATTGTGTGTCGTCTGCATAGCAATGATAGGAGAGACCATGTGAGGTTATGACAGAGCCAAGTGACTTGGTGTATAGCGAGAATAGGAGAGGGCCTAGAACAGAGCCCTGGGGGACGCCAGTGGTGAGAGCGCGTGGTGAGGAGACAGATTCTCGCCACGCCACCTGGTAGGAGCGACCTGTCAGGTAGGACGCAATCCAAGCGTGGGCCGCGCCGGAGATGCCCAACTCGGAGAGGGTGGAGTGGAGGATCTGATGGTTCACAGTATCGAAGGCAGCCGATAGGTCTAGAAGGATGAGAGCAGAGGAGAGAGAGTTAGCTTTAGCAGTGCGGAGGGCCTCCGTGATACAGAGAAGAGCAGTCTCAGTTGAATGACTAGTCTTGAAACCTAGTAGGCTCGTGTCACTGGGCAGCTCTCGGCTGTGATTCCTTTTGTAAGTCTGTAATAGTTTGCAAGCCCTGCCACATCCAACACGCGTCGGAGCTGGTGTTGTACGATTCAATCTTATTCCTGTATTGACACTTTTCCTGTTTGATGGTTCGTCGGAGGGCATAGCAGGATTTTTTTATAAGCTTCCGAGTCCTGCTCCTTGAAAGTGGCAGCTCTACCCTTTACCCTTTAGCTCCATGGCTTCTGGTTGGGGTATGTATGTACAGTCACCGTGGGTACGATGTCATCAATGCACTTATTGATGAAGCCAGTGACTGATGTGGTGTACTCCTCAATGCCAATCCCGGAACATATTCCAGTCTGTGTTAGCAAAACAGTCCGTTAGCTTAGCATCTGCTTCATCTGACTACTTTTTATTGACCGAGTCACTGGTGCTTCCTGCTTAAATGTTTTTAATGTAAGCAGGAATCAGGAGGATAGAATTATGGTCAGATTTGCAAAATGGAGGGTGGGGGAGAGCTTTGTACGCGTCTCTTTGTGTGGAGTAAAGGTGGTCTAGAGTTTTATTTATTAAAATTTTCCCCTCTGGTTGCGCATTTAACATGCTTGTAGAAGTTTGGTTAAATGGATTTAAGTTTCCCTGCATTAAAGTCCACGGCCACTAGGAGTGCTGCTTCTGGATGAGTGTTTTACTGTTTACTTATGGCGGTATACAGCTCATTGAGTGCAGTCTTAGTGCCAGTATCGGTCTGTGGTGGTATGTAGACCGCTATGAAAAATACAGATCAACTCTCTAGGTGTGGTCTACAGCCTCAGGAAAGCAAAACCTTGAGACTTCCTTAGATATCGTGCACCAGCTGTTGTTTACAAATATACATAGACCGGCACCGCTTGTCTTTCCAGAGGCTGCTGTTCTCTCCTGCCGATACAGTGTATAACCCACCAGCTATATGTTTTTTTTTTATGTCCCATTTAATCTTAATCTTGCTGGTAGGTCATCGATTTTAGTTTCATGTAACACCATTCTTTCCTATGAGAAGCTCAATAGCGCATTAAAACTAAATTAAGTCTGTTCAGATGCCGTCTCATGGAGACATAACGTGCAGTTTTGGCAACTCCAGGAAGTGACGTTGCAGGCTTGCTCGGCGCTGCCTCCTCTCATTGAGTAACTCAAGTTGAAGGTCTACCAGGGTATTGTAGGCTGCCATTAGCAACCAAATTATCCTTGTAACTTCTTATGAATGCGAATTTTTTAATAATCGGTTCAAGGACATACGTCTGGTGTATTAGAAGCAGTTATTGGTACCACCAAAGTTTTTATTTATTTACATGAAGATTGACCACAAAGGCTGCCAGTTTTCCATTCAATATAATGGGGATCCTGTTTTCTGCTAACAATGCCTTCTGTACCGCGTCCAGCCTTGAACTTCAGCGGCTTCAATGAGAGTGGGCAGTGGTTCTCCCCTGTATCAAACGCACTAATCCTCATCAATTTGCACACAGCACACAGTAAACACACAGACATGCATCTGCATATGCATCTGTACTGAACAAAAATATAAACGCAACATGCAAAAGGCAACCATTTTCAATGATTTTACTGAGTAAACAGTTCATATAAAGAAAATCAACCAATTTTGAAATTAATTAATTAAGCCCTAATCTATGGATTTCACATGACTGGGCAGGGGTGCAGCTATTGGTGGGCCTGGGAGTGCATAGGCCCACCCACTGGGGAGCCAGGACCTTCTCCCAACAAAGGGCTTTTTTTCAGTTTGACGTACTTCCAAATTCTCTAAAACAATTTTGGAGGTGACTTATGGTAGAGAAATTAACATTAAATTCTCTGGCAACGGCTATGTTAGAAATTCCTGCAATCAACATGCCAATTGCACGCTCCCTCAAAACTTGAGACATCTGTTGCATTGTGTTGTGACAAAACGGCACATTTTGGAGTGGCCTTTTATTGCCCCCAGCACAAGGTGCACCTTTGTAATGATCATGCTGTTTAATCAGCTTCTTCATATGCCACACCTTTCAGGTGGATGGATTATCTTAGCAAAAGAGAAATGCTCACTAACGGATGTGAACAAGTTTGCACAACATTTGAGAAAAATAAGCTTTTTGTGCATATGGAACTTTTCTGTTATCTTTTATTTCATTTCATGAAACATGGAAACGATCTTTACATGTTGTGTTTATATTTTTGTTCAGTATAGATATACAGATGTCATTTGTTCCTGATTTGTTGCAAGAACGAAACAACTCATGCGTACATATGAACACACTACTGTATATTTCAAAATGAATCACGTCACAGGACATTAACATGGAAACATGCAAGCTCACACACACCCTGTTCTTAACAATGTCTCTGCTGAAAAGCTTTATTTGCTTGCTTGTTGTCAGTGGAAGGAAGCTGCTGTGGATTGCAGAGGGGGGGCTACTAAGGCAGCTATGGCTGCTGTCTGAAAGGAGGGAGAAACACACACACGTTTTGAATTTAGCCAACACGGCAACTGGGTAGAAATTAGACCTGATTTACAGGAATGCACTTCTTACTGCCTCGATTCAGGGAACATGTTTAATCTTTCCCACTGGATCGTTTCAGAATGGTTCAGAGAGTCAATACTCCTGAGGGCTTCTGCCTAACCTCTCACTGACTACAGGGAAGGCCTTTTTATATGGACTGATTACTTGGGATGGGTTAGCTGGAAGGGGATATTCTCTTGACAATCGAAGAGTCATATAGCAGATTGAGAAAAACAGCAAGGCTGGCTTTGGAGTGTAGCCATTTTACGTCAAATTAGCAATTCGCCAAGCAAGCACACTTCTTATAACCCCCGCCCTGCCTTTGCCCAAGACACTAACCAAGCCTTTGGTGCTATCAAGAGAGCCACCACAGCAGTCAATCTGCCAGCTGTAAACGCATATCCACACACCAAAGCCACTATCAGACACTTGCTTACTTTGTAGAGTGGGGAAACTATGTAGTTTTATGGGTTTAAGATGAAGGAATCACACTTTTGACATCCTCTACTTCTAAATGTGTTGAACATAGAATCTGTTCTGTGATTGGTTGATGGTTGGGCATTTCTCTGTGTGTGTCTGTGTCTGTGTGTATGTGTGTGTTGCATGTGTGCGCTCCAGTTGTCAATGAGTAGAGCTGGCTACCACATGCCAGTCTGTCTGTCTCGCCACCTGGTTTGAATCTTCTGCCTTTCCTCAACTACCAACCAACCGGAATAACCTGAAATGTTTTCTATATAGACACAGATGAGGGCAGATTCACACGCACACACAGATAAATAAACATGCTTGCTGTATTCTGTCTGGAGCCTATGGTCTTTCCATAAACTAGTGTACCAGTGAGGATTTCCTACGCTGGACAACTGATTACAGCTGTTGATAAGTCATTGATAAATATCTGCAAATGTTTTTTTTTCACGTCATTACATTAAGATAGCTACAGTACCAGTCAAAAGTTTGGACACTCCTAATCGTTCAAGGGTTTTTCTTTATTTTTACTATTTTCTATATTGTAGAATAATAGTGAAGACATCAAAACTATGAAATAACACATATGGAATCCTTTAGTAACCAAAAAAGTGTTAAACATGTCTAAACATTTTTATATTTGAGATTCTTCAAATTAGCCAACCTTTGCCTTTGCCAAGAGTGTGCAAAGCTGTCATTCTCTCAACCAGCTTCATAAGGTAGTTACCTGGAATGTATTTCAATTAATAGGGGTGCCTTGTTAAAAGTTCATTTGTGGAATTTCTTTCACTCTTAATGTGTTTGAGCCAATCAGTTGTGCTGTAACAAGGTAGGGGTGGTATACAGAAGATAGCCCTATTTGGTAAAAGACCAAGTCCATATTTTGGCAAGAACAGCTCAAATAAGCAAAGAGAAACAACGGACATCATTACTTTGCAGTCCAACTCATCCCAAACCATCTTAATTGGGTTGAGGTCGGGTGATTGTGGAGGCCAGGTCATCTGATGCAGCAATCCATTTAAACAGGTCATTGTCCTGTTTAAAAACAAATGATAGTCCCACTAAGCGCAAACCAGATGGGATGGCGTATCACTGCAGAATTTTGTGGTTACAATGCTGGTTAATTGTGCCTCAAAATGTAAATAAATCACTGACAGTGTCACCAGGAAAGCACCCCAACACCTTCACACTACCTCCTCCATGCTTCACTGTGGGAACCACACATGCGGAGATCATCAGTTCACCTACTCTGCGTCTCACAAAGACACGGCGGTTGGAACCAAAAATCTCAAATTTGGACTCATCAGACCAAAGAACAGATTTCCACCAGTCTAATGTCCATTGCTCAAGTTTCTTGTCCCAAGCAAGTCTCTTCTTATTGGTGTCCATTTGTAGTGGTTTCTTTGCAGAAATTTGACCATGAAGGCCTGATTCACGCAGTCTCCTCTGAGCAGTTGATGTTGACATGTCTGTTACTTGAACTCCGAAGCATTTATTTGGGCTGGAATCTGAGGTGCGGTTAACTCTAATGAACTTATCCTCAGCAGCAGAGGTAACTCTGGGTCTTCCTTTCCTGTGGCGGTCCTCATTAGTGCCAGTTTCATCATAGCGCTTGATGGTATTTGCGACTGCACTTTAAATGTTCCGCATTACCATGTCTTAAAGTAATTGTGGACTGTTGTTTCTCTTTGCTTATTTGACCTGTTCTTGCCATAATATGGACTTAGTCTTATATCAAATAGGGCTATAATTTTGTATACCACCCCTACCTTGTCACAACACAACTGATTGGCTCAAATGCATTAAGAAGGAAATAAATTCCACAAATTAACTTTTAACAAGGGACACCTGTTAATTGAAATGCATTCCAGGTGACTACCTCATGAAGCTGGTTGAGCTGTCGTCAAGGCAAAGGGTGGCTACTTTGAATAATCTAAAATATATTTGGATTTGTTTAACACTTTTTTTTTTGGTTGCTACACGATTCCATATGTTATTTCGTAGTTTTGATGTCTTCGCTATTATTCTACAATGTAAAAATAAATAAAGATTATTTATTTTTTTTACAATTAAATGTTTTAAATACAGTAGTCCCTTGAAGTCCTTGAATTTGACATGTTAATGTCTGTATGAACCCTGCTTAAATGATGTATAGTTGTACGCCTATGTTTTATAGATATTTACACTGAGTAAACAAACATTAATAGCACCTTCCTAATATTGAGTTGCACCCGTTGGAGCATGGACTCTACAAGGTGTCAAAAAAAAAAAAAAGTTTAAATGTAACCTTTTTTTTTTAACTAGGCAAGTCAGTTAAGAACAAATTCTTATTTACAATGACTGCCTCCCCCGGCCAAACCCTAACCTGGATGACGCTGGGCCAATTGTGCGCCGGCCTATGGGACTCCCAATCAATCGGTTGCGATACAGCCTGGAACCAAACCAGGGTATGTAGTGACGCCTCTAGCACTGAGATGCAGTGCCTTAGACTGCTGCACCACTCAGGAGCACTTAAATATGTTGTTTTGCCTATTCACCCTCTGAATGGGGCACACACACAATCCATGTCTCAAGTTTTAGGTGTCCCTACCCTTCATATACACTGATTTGAAGTCGATTTAACAAGTGACTTCAATAAGGGAGCATAGCTATCACCTGGGCAGTCTGTCATGAAAAGAGCAGGTGTTCTTAATGTGTTTTACACTCAGTATACATTCCTTGAAGTACACGTGGAACTGCATAAAAAATATTATTATTTTGTTTCAAACCATTTTGAAATGTTGATCCTAATGTCACACATTGGTCCCAGTTATTTATAGAAAGACGCCTATACACCCTGGGTCGTAGTACTGAACCAGGAATAGGTAAGACTTCTGTGCTGCTACTGCTAATTCAATCTAGTGACTCCTCACAACACTTGATAAAGAATCTGTCTGGAACGTAATGAAATATTTTTTGTGCTTATATTGAGTGTAGACAGTAGCAGCAGCAGGTAGCAATTTGATTAGCTATTTAGCAGTCTTGTTTAGAAATCTTATGGCTTGGGGTAGAAGCTGTTCAGGATCCTGTTGGTTCCAGACTTAATGCATGGGTACTGTTTGCCATGCTCTAGCATAGAGAACATTCTATGGCTTGGGTGCTTCGCAAGCACAGTGCTGTTTATGACTTCAAGCCTATCAGCCTAATGGCCTGTGTAACCGATGTGAAATGGCTAGCTAGTTAGCTGGGTGTGCGCTAATAGCGTTTCAAACGTCACTCGCTCTGAGACTTGGAGTAGTTATTCCCCTTGCTCTACAAGGGCCGCGGCTTATGTGGAGCGATGGGTAACGCTGCTTCGAGGGTGGCTGTTGTCGATGTGTTCCTGGTCCGAGCCCAGGTAGGGGCGAGGAGAGGAACGGAAGCTATACTGTTACACTGTCAATACTATAGTGCCTATAAGAGCATCCAATAGTCAAATGTATATGAAATACAAATGGTATAGAGAGAGAGAGTCCTATAAATACTATATTAACTACAACCTTAAACCTCTTACCTTGGAATATTGAATTCTCATGTTAAAAGGAACCACCAGCTTTCATATGTTCTCATGTTCTGAGCAAGGAACTCAAACGTTAGCTTTTTTACATGGCACATGTTGCACTTTTACTTCTCCAACACTTTGTTTTTGCATTATTTAAACCAAATTGAACATGTTTCATTATTTATTTGAGGCTAAATGGATTTTTATTGATGTATTATATTAAGTTAAAATAAGTGTTCATCCAGTATTGTTGTAATTGTCATTATTACAAATAAATAAATAAAAATCGACCGATTTAATCGGTATTGGCTTTTTTGGTCCTCCAATAATCGGTATCGGCGTTGAAAAATCATAATCGGTCGACCTCTAATTGACATACAGTACTGGACCAAATCATAAACTATGAAGAAAAAGATAATACATTTTAGTTTATTCATGTATTTATTTTATAGACACCTAAGCTACTCATAGTTTTCTCAGAGTGCTATCGAATTCATAAACATGAAACCATTTAAGCCTAATTGAATAATAAAGGAAATTAGAGAGTGGAATGTAAGGTTGGAGGCAATTTAGTTAAACCAGTTAAATGATAATAAAGGCAACACTGAGGCATTGTGACTTGCCAAAATGGCAAATCTTCCATTGCTGGAGGATCTTGTTTTGCTTCCAGTGAACAAAAGTTGTTTTCTTTGTCTTTGATTTCTACATTTTGGCGAACTGAAATTAGAGACATTTCTTGCAGCTTTAAAGGGAAGGTTTGTGACCATAAATTGTCATTTGGGGCATTTTTTTTATGTAAATAAGACTTCACTAGCACAGTGTTTTAGAACGTGTCTGATATATCAAGGCAAAATACTTACAGGTGTGTGTAAATCAAGTGTACGAGCAATTGATATATACTAACTTTTTTTTACTCGCGTAAATTCTAAATTTTCTTCCTATGAGTTCATTTAGAAGCTTTGCTATGCATCATTGATAATGAGGGCCCAGGTGACTACCTCATGAAGCTGGTTGAGAGAATGCCAAGTGTGCAAAGCTGTCATCAATGCAAAGGGTGGCTGTTTGAAGAATCTCATATATTTTGATTTGTTTAACACTTTTTTTGGTTACGTCATGATTCCATATGTACAAATCTGTCGTTCTGCCCCTGAACAGGCAGTTAAGCCACTGTTCCTAGGCCGTCATTGAAAATAAGAATTTGTTCTTAACTGACTTGCCTAGTTAAATAAAGGTAAAATAAAAAATAAAAATAAATAAATAATACACTTATTATTCAGGATGCTTCTCCTTACTTCTCTTTTTAATAGGACGAGCAAACGTCACATCTCCCACATGGCTTTCTACTAGTCCGTATCTACTAAACAGAGCAGACATCACAATGTCCCGCATGGTTTTCTCCTCGACTTCTACCTACTACAGTACAATACTAATCAGGATACTAATCCGCACTCCTTCCCTTCTCTACTAGGACGAGCAGATACTTCTCTCTCCCACTTAGCTATTAAAGTAGCTAAAGTAGCTTACACATATCAATTAGGATACTGAAACTCACTCCTTTCTTTCTTTACTATTAGCAGCCAGGTTCTTTGTCAAATGTATTCATTTTTATTTAACCCTTATTTTACCAGCCATGGTCAAAGACCCAGCCACGGAAAAAAACTCTGCAGGGACCTGTTTTGTTCTGGGCTGGTCTAGTTAAAAGAACGAAAGCATAGAACCATGCATAATTGATCAGCAGAAGATGACATGGAGCCAATGATCCATTCAGGGGTGTAACGGTACACGTATTTGTACCGAACCGTTCACTCTCTCTCTTACTCTCTTACACTCTCACACACACACACACACACACACACACACACACACACACACACACACACACACAGTACCAGTCAAAAGTTTGGACACACCTACTAATTCAAGGGTTTTTCTTATTTTTTTTAAAACAATTTTCTACACTGAAGAATAATAGTGAAGACATCAAAACTACGAAATTAAGTCTAACACAGTGCAATCCGTTTTGTCACCAAAGCCCCATATACTACCCACCATTGCGACCTGTACGCTCTCGTTGGCTGGCCCTCGATTCATACTCGTCGCCAAACCCACTGGCTCCATGTCATCTACAAGACCCTGCTAGGTAAAGTCCCCCCTTATCTCAGCTCGCTGGTCACCATAGCATCTCCCACCTGTAGCACACGCTCCAGCAGGTATATCTCTCTAGTCACCCCCAAAACCAATTCTTTCTTTGGCCGCCTCTCCTTCCAGTTCTCTGCTGCCAATGACTGGAACGAACTACAAAAATCTCTGAAACTGGAAACACTTATCTCCCTCACTAGCTTTAAGCACCAACTGTCAGAGCAGCTCACAGATTACTGCACCTGTACATAGCCCACCTATAATTTAGCCCAAACAACTACCTCTTTCCCAACTGTATTTAATTTATTTATTTATTTTGCTCCTTTGCACCCCATTATTTTTATTTCTACTTTGCACATTCTTCCATTGCAAAACTACCATTCCAGTGTTTTACTTGCTATATTGTATTTACTTTGCCACCATGGCCTTTTTTGCCTTTACCTCCCTTCTCACCTCATTTGCTCACATTGTATATAGACTTGTTTATACTGTATTATTGACTGTATGTTTGTTTTACTCCATGTGTAACTCTGTGTCGTTGTATCTGTGGAACTGCTTTGCTTTATCTTGGCCAGGTCGCAATTGTAAATGAGAACTTGTTCTCAACTTGCCTACCTGGTTAAATAAAGGTAAAATAAAATAAATAAATAAAAATTCCCGGGACCACACACATGTAAAAAATAAAAAAATAAATGTATGCTAGTAATGACTGAACTTCGCTTTGGATAAAAGCGTCTGGTGAATGGCCTAAGTTACTGGTACTCGGGTGCTTTTTCAAAGCCTATGTCAGACGCACCAGTGAGTGTAATTATCTCCAATAAGTGTAATTTGCTTGAGAGAAATAAAGTTGACATTAGGAAGAAGATATGCTTAGGTATGTTTTAGGTATGCTTTAGGTATGTAATTACAAATATGTTCATTCTTTTGTTGCTCGCGATTTCCATAAAAACATTGAAATATATATATTTTTTCCCATTTTTGAAAGATATTTTCGGAGATCCCCTCCAGTACCCTGGTCTAACTCTAACAAGTCTCAATGGGGATGGTGTGGAGTCATGTAGAGGACATGGCAGTGTGAGAGATCTGGTGTGATGACGTGGAGTTAGGGAAGGCCGACAGACTCTGAAGCAGACACTGAAATGACCCCCTACCTCCCTGAGAGAGGGTACCAGGGAGGCCAAGCAGAGAGGCTGATGGGTAGACAAGACACACACTCTCCACAAACAACCAGCTAGAGTGCAAGACGGGGTCACATGCGTCTTCTTACAACACTTCACTATGCCCATCCTTATCCACCCGAGGTTCAAACTACATTATTTCCAGCCCCACCTCCCTTAAGAGAGTACCACCCAGATAGCAGAGTGCTTTCTCCTCTCCTTCATCTTGACTCCCATCTCCTGCACTCTTCTGTCTCAGCATGCTTAGTGCCTCATGGTGCACAGAGAACCATGTACACACACAACCACAAAGTGCAAATATACATGGCATAGTCAACATCCAGGTACCTGTATGCCTATTGTTACTGTATTGCGTATTCAAAGTTAACTTTTATTCATAGTGTTTTGTGTATGCTGCTACATTTCAGCCCAATTAATTTTCAACACAATTATTTAGCATTTTATTTTATCTCCTGCTTAGATAGATAATTATTTTTCAGACAGCCATTAACTACACCACAAAGTGATGCTGTTTTATTCTGCTTGGGATAACATATTCAAGGTCAATTATGAAAAGTAAGATATAAAATGTTTTATATATGGTCATGATGGGAGACAAAAATGCCAGGCTAAACCGTTCTTTTTTTTGTTCCCTCAATTGTATTCTTTAATTCCCTCAATTTTATTATCCTCGGAATCCGCAAGATTGTCTATTCGTTGCGTTTTCTGCACCGCAAAGGTCTTCCCCAGAAACGTGTGTGTGGACGTGTTTAACTATACTATAAGTCCCCACAATAGTATAGTAAATTAACAAAAATGTGACCAACTGGGGACATTGTTTGTCCCCCACTAGGTCAAATATGCGGACCAGAGTGTCGCAAAATAAATGTAGAAATCCATGTTATTCAATTATTGCACCCACACTGCTGGCGGCGCCAACGATCGTCTGAGATGCCAAGGGTTAAAATAGAACTCCCTTCTATTTCTGACGCAGATCCCACTGAAAGTCCTGCCTCTCCCATCTCCTCATTGGTTTATAGAAGCAGGTACCCACTTGACATCTCCTTTTTGGTTATACCCATGTGGGTGATTGAAAGACTAAATGTTTTGCCGGTTGTCGTGGTAATACTATGAAAGTGTAGATGCCAATCACCATATAAGTTCAAAGATGAAAAGGCCTGGAAGGAGGAGAGATGACTAAAAACTATTCGGTTGGCTGTTTTATGTTTGGGTTAATTGTCAGAGTAGAAGACCTTGTGCATTTCAGGTAAAATAACAACTCAATGTTTAGGTCCCAGGACAAATTAGCTAATAACAGCAAGCTAGCTAAATAGGACAAATTAGCTAGCAAGTGCAAGCTAACTAGCTAAATTGCCATGCATGTTGAATGCTTTTCGACCTGTCCCCAAATTAATGTCATTGGTTCAGAGTTTGTTTTGATATTTTAACCTGCGTGTCGTGATCGCGTTTGGTGTGGGGGGGGGCAACGATGGCGCATGCACGCAGTTGGTTTGGGTTCCATGTTAGGGTTGGTTTTTAGGGTTTGGCGCTAGGGTTAGGGAAAATAGGATTAGATGTTAGCCAACAGTCAGGCTAGGATAGGTAGCTAGCTAGCTAGAGTATGCCTGGAATTCTTGCCTCGTGTACGGATGAGAACATTTCATTGCAATTGTTAACACCGACGCCTCCTGGAAATTATAAATAATAAATTAGCATTCCTTTCCTTTCTGCTGCTGAGTCACATACACAATTGTAAACCAATCATAAACACATTCAGGTGCTTGGCCGGTGCCATGATTTACTGGACGTGAGCTATGGCCTTAATCTTGTTCACAAACACTTTTGTGCTCAATAGCCTGGGACGAGGTTAGCCCTGTGCATGTGGAGTAAAATACTGGGTCATGTGGAAGAGGCGCACAAAATGGACTGTCCATGTGGCATGAATCAGAGTTTGCACGAAGTGTATAGGCCTACATCTACTTAACAAGAATGCATGACAAACAAAGCAAACTAGACGAAATGGCGAAATGAGGAAGTAGTCTACATAAGTCCTAGCAATGGAGAGCTGAGACCATGGTCGACCATTCAGTGGCGCTTTGATCGATCTGCGCGGGAGATCCAAGGGAACAAATAAATACATTGAGAAAATTAATGAATACATTGAGGGAACTAATTTGAGGGAGGGAAGTTGGGAACAAATAACAAACTAAGGGAACAGATAAGCCTGGCTGTTTTTTTTTTCTCTCCACCATGACATCTATGGGGCACCATAGATATAGCCAGACTAATTTTTTTTAGAAGGTAAGAACTTTTGTTCAGGAAAATGTCTGTACAATTTGACTTGGTTGATCTCCTATTATGAGTTTTAAAAGCGTTACTTAAACATAACTGTCTGAGCTCAGACAGAGGCTTTTGTGGGAAAGTTGAAACCAGCACGGCAGCACCTGCACTTCTCTTTTCTACCGTTCTGAATGGCTAGCATTTCATTTTCTAAAATGTTTTACATTTGGACACACAAGAAGTCTTCTTTTTCGTCACATTGTGAATCCCTCTATTCAACCCTCCCATACTCATTATGCATGCACATTGCACAATATTGTCCATTAATCCAACACTGCTCTCACCTCAACTCGCTGCTTTCTGTCTTTATTAAATCCGTATATGAATATTGCACTATGTTCTGTTTCTCTCCTCTGCTCCTGATCATTCTACTGAAATCTGAAACACTTTACTTCTCCTTTAGTTTTCTGCCCTGAAATTCTATAGATTTAAGTCAGGAGGACTGAGACTAGACCACTAAACACCTCTTGGAAAGCCATTCAGGTGTGTCTTTGTCTTTACAAGTTGGGGTATTGTTCCACTGAAAATAAAACTCTGTGTTAGACTATGTTGTTTCTCCCTCTCCTGAGTATTCTACCATGAAACACACAGGAGCTCGGGTGAGGCTTCTAGGCATCTGCCCCCAAGATGTTTCAGTGTTGGGGAGGGGTGGGGTCGGGGATAGGGCCGAGGTTAACACTCATAAAGTCATAGAATGCCACGGTCGGAACCTGGGGCCCTCGACTCGGAACATCTTTATTTTGAGCCTGTCAGGCCGACTCCCAGCCTCTCCTCCATTGGTCTGGCCGTGGCTACGTTTACACTCGAGGCTCGCACTGGCTTCGGGGAAAATGTTGATATTATTCCGGGTTGTGGGGGTCTGTTTTTATGAGCACGGAGGGCTGCATGCAAGACGCTACCGAGGTTAAGTTTTGTTGGCTGTGAGCTGGAAGGGGGCAGGGGGTGGTTGCATTTAAAATGGGAAATTATGTGAGGTTCCCTCCTCACTATGTAAAGTGCTATAAGCGTCTGGACAAAACGTTGCGTAAATTCAGTCAATTATTATGATCCTTACAGGGGGTTTTCTGGATAAAAAAAGAGGCTTAGGTGGTGAGAGTGGCAGGGGGCGTGGTAGGGGATGCGGTCGACCCTGTTGGAGCAGCTGAAATGTCTTGATGAAAGCTGATATTTTATTTCTCTTCAGTTTAAAGAACATTTACTGCAATTATACACATTTTGCCATGCAGCTGAGAGAAAATGTTGCAGTTTAAAGCTAATTTCCTGCAATTCCATGCATTTTGCCATGGCTAATGCTGTGTTCTTTTGCGCAAACACAATAACAATCTATACTGCTATATACAGGTTTCCATCCAACCTTTTTTAAGCAAGTAAAGTACATGTCTGATAAAAAAAAATGTCATGACAGGCCTGATGAAAACATGCGAGAAATGGCTTTTGAAACACCTTTTTATGTGCAGATATTGATATAATAACCATTATATCGAAGTAAACTTGGAGTCACGCGATGATATGTCGTGTAGTCCACCTACTACGACTCGGGAAAGCATGCCGTTTGTTAGGCTACAGATTAAATAAATTAGGATGAACTTTACAAGGTGGTGAAAGTGCATGGTGATGAGCTTGATGCGCCTTTCCAAAAAATATTGAGGGTCTTATTCTGGTGACATGATGATCGATGCTTTGGCTGCTGTTTGACAAATAATTATAATGTCATCTTGTAGGCTATACCCGCACTTTATCTGTGAGCTGTTGGCTAGAGCGAACGTGCCAAGACCAAAGTGGGCACATTCGCTATAGCCTATAACGCTTAATTTTTTTGACAAAACCATCAGTAGAGATAAATGCCATGGAAGCCCATTTTCATTTAACTGCAAAAGTCATTTTTATGTGCACCACGTCATCACGCACAGCCTTTTATCCCCAACAAGTAAATTTGATGAAAACACATCTGGTGGGAAAATGCACATCTATTTATACGGATTTCAGAATATTTGCATAAATCTAACCAATTGGATGGAAACCTAGCACTCTCTAGGTTTTATTTTAGTGATTTCTCAAATATTATATTATTTAAAACTATATAGGTCCATTATCTTTTCGACATACTTTATATCCTTTAAGTCAACACTGAAAGCCTTTTTCCATCCCGCAAATGTATAATAATAAAAAATGACACTGTTTGGATTTAAGCGACCAGAAAAAGCGCTTAGGGGGCCCGCCCAAGGATTTCAATGGCAGGAAAATACCTGCATTATTAAGTTGGGGGTAAAGTGAGGTCTGTGTGTGTATGCTGCAATTTGTGTGTTTGTTTCTCTGCTCTTCTCTCTGAGGCAGCCAGGCCAAAACATCTGACAGCAGATCAGTGTGACAGACAGTCATTGCTTTAGGCTCTTCTTCTAGACTAGGACCCACCACATCCCCAACTAGTCTTTGACTCAATTTACTGCTCTATATCTGAGTTGTAATGAGATGTGGAAATTCAGTGATTGTCTGTTATTGCTTTAACATATTGCAAAACAATGTGAGTGACTCTGTCATTGTGTGTGTTAAGCTATAGGACATCTATTTGTGGAAACATCTGTATGTTTGGACTGTGGTGGTGTTTCGGTTTTGTTGCTTGCATGTCTATATAGTTTGATATAAACATGGTGGGGAGGGAGGAATCATTCTGTGCTGCTGGTTCCAGGTTCAGGAAGCTAGCTACGGTTGCACACAGGGCACCATGACTCTCCTGTTCCCTGTGACCCTCTCTTGTATCTACGGTCACATATCAGTTTAATAACCACCACACACACACAATACAATCACACACACAACCCTCCAACCGTAGGCTAACGTTCTGTAGCTCAGGGTGATAGTACTGCATGCGCCCTAGCCCCATAACGCTATAAATAGACCAGTGAAATATAACATGGGAAAGGAACATAGAGCAAAGCACTGAACACCTATAGTCTTCTAATTAAAAGCTGTGGAGCCAGTGAGCCAGCCGTGTAGGATCCAGCTCTTCTAGAGAATGTAATGTAGGTCACAGGGGTTTGGCAGGCAGTGGCACTGCAGTACTGGGAAACACTGGCTGGCTGACTGACTGACTGGGTGGCTATAAATCACTGCAGCACTGGAAACAGTCTGGCTCGCTGACCGCCTGCCTGGCTGGCTGTCTGGCTATATGTCACTGCAGCACATGGAACTGGCTGGATCTGGCTCTCTGGCTAGCCTTATGGAAACCGGCTACTGACTGGCCTGCTCTGGCTGGCTGACTGACTGGCTATATAGCATTGCTGTAGCTGGCCCTGTTTTGGCTGGCTGGCTGACTGACTGGCTATATAGCATTGCTGTAGCTGGCCCTGTTTGGCTGGCTGGCTGACTGACTATATAGCATTGCTGTAGCTGGCCCTGTTTGCCTGGCTGGCTAACTTATTACAAATCACTGCAGCGCTGGAAACACAAAATACAGCCTGACTGACTGAATGGCTGTTGCTGGCTGGTTGGTCACATATCTCTGCTCTGCGTGGCCTGGGTCTATGCCTGCCTGGCTGGCCAATCTTTAAAGAGAGAGAATTGATGAATGGTGGCGCTATTGGATTTTATGAGTGTTGGCCTGCTTCATGTTTTCCATGCCTCTGTAGAGTGGGTGTGGTGTTAAATTTGAACACAAGCAGTGGAAAAATCTGCTGGAAATATCTTGGACAGTGTTGTTTAGGATGTGATGGTGCTTTTGTTGAAGGGTTAGAATGTTGGTTGAGGACAGTTCCATATGAATTGCTTGCTTTAGGTTCTTGTGTTTCTATGATGGTTTGATAGGAAAGGGGATACCTATTCAGTTGCACAACTGAATGCATTCAAGCTAAATGTGTCTAAATCAGAGAGATATGGGGGGGGGCTGCCTTGATCGACGTCCACGTCGTTGGCGCCAGGGGGAGCAGTTGTTCTTGGGAGTTAACTAAGGGCAGAACGGCATATTTGTTTCTGCCACCTTGAACCAGCGACCTTTTGGTTTACCGGCCCAACGCTTTTAACCGCTAGGCTAACTGCCCCTTATAGTTGAAAGGAAGGCATGTTCAAAAAGCCACTTTTTTTAACTGAACATCTCATTGTAATCAGATTTTAGTCGAGGGTTGTTACCTGAAAGGATATTAGTTGTTATACCCCCCCCCCCTTACACAGACACGGCCTGCAAGCTCCTGTTGATCTGAAGCTAAGGGCGACAGCAGAACAAATGTGTTTAATCCTGTTGCATCAGTCAGCAGAGACCCACACCACATGGGGAAGCACCTATTATTTATAAGAACTCCCAGGCCTTATGGTAGCAGGCGGCCATAGCTGTTAACAGATCTATGGTGTTTTAGTATTTGACTGAAAGAAGACAGGCTCTGGTAGATGAGCTATATCTGTGCCAGAGGAGACAGTGTGTTAGAAGGTAAAGACATAGTGGGACTGTGTTACAATAGATGATCAAGAGAGAGCAGGCAGACCGAGAGGGAGTGACTGAGTCGCAGCTGAACAGATGGACATGGAGTTGGCCGTGGCCCTGTGACAGTGTGCCTGGGGTCGCTGGCTTGGTTCAGGCTGGCCAGACAGAGTAGCCTGGGCGTCACGCTTTGCCACGTGGTTAACAGAACCCTTACCCGCCTGCTCCTCTCGTTACAGGAGACAGCAGCAGAGACCACCGGGGGGAGGAGAAGGAGACAGGAAGACCCAGCAGCAGCAGCAGTCGCCACAACAACAACAACAACAACAACAAACAGTCAATCAACATCCTCGTGACCAGCAGCAGCACAGAGGACAGTGTGGCGGTAGCCATGGGCAGCATTTTCAGGGCCACGGCGGGCAGCGCCAGGGGCCCCTCCACCATGGCTACAGCCAGAACCGCCGCTGGCACCACAACCAGCAGGGGCAGGGAGGAGAACAGGGACCGCAGGATGGCCCGGCAGTGGGCAGAGACAGGGGGGCAACCCCAACGGGAGACAGAGACAAGGGGGCACCACCCAGAAAAAACGAAGAGACTGATGTAAAGGCAGAGGAGGCCAGCGCTAGGCTGGAGCCAGAGAGCTCAAGGGGCCCCAATGACGGGCCTCCCAGCCAGCCTGGGGGCCAGGGTGGCCCTAAAGTCTGTCTTCTGCCGTCGTCCAAAGAGAGGCTGAGGAGGAGGCTAAAAGACGAGGTAAAAGAAAGCTCTTTACTGTCTTGTCTGTCTGTCAATCACCATCGCATGCCATGGCCACACCCTCCCCTTTCTACACACATATGCACATTACACCACATGCGCATTGCGTACACACACATAAACCCACAGTAACTAATGCACCTTTTTAGATGCATACAAAGTCATTCACACACACACAGGTTTCTCAGTAAGGGTTCAGTCTGGATTAACAGTGGTGGCTTGTCTGTAGATTTTGCTGTCGTGGGTAAACTTCTCTCTTCTCTTGGGAGGAGGATAAGTAGCTGGAGCAACAGCCTTTTGATGTTTTCTGCTGTGTGCTAGACTTTTGTATTGCTGGTCTCAGCTCCAGCGTTCCCACAACCAGCCCAGCCTTAGCCCAGGACTACTTCCCCTCCCTCCATCTAAGCCTGCGTCCTAAATGGCACCCTTTTCCCTATATAGTTCCCTACTTTTGACGAGTGTCCATAGGGCTCTGGTCAAAAGTAGTTCACTATGTAAGGAATAGGGCGCCATTTGGGACATAAGCTAACTAATTTCTGACGCTGTGTGTTTTTTTAGTTTGCAAGTATCTAAGACATGCAAGTATCTAAGACATCGAGGCTCCTAACCCACTTACAGCCTCCGACAACAAGACTGAGATTAACTGACAGCTTCAAACATGCCGATCTGGAGGGAAAACACAGGCTGTGTCTCAGATGGCATCCTATTCCCTATATAGTGTGTTATATTTGACCACAGCCCATAGGGGGTATAGTCAAAAGTAATGCACTATATAGGTGAATAAGGTGCTATTTGGGACGCAGACACAGAGGAATTTTGCTAAATGGGAGGAAACATGGGATATTATCCTCAGCCAGGTCTGTCTGCGTTTGAGTCCAGGGTTGTATTCATTAAGGCATACCGTAGCAAAACAGTTTGAAATGGAAAACTAAAACTGCGCTTCTAATTTAATAAATCTACTTCGTACCTCTTTGTCAACTTTCTTCCGTTCGCTGCCTAGTGAATAAGACCAAGTTCTCCTCATTAAGGCTAGTCTATTGGACAAAACCTGGTACTTTCACACTAATTTATGGTGAATTATGCAAGCGAATTAAATGGCAAATTTCTCTGAACGATTCACAGGGAATACATTACCTACAAAGTATTCATACCCCTTGACTTATTCCACATTTTGTAGTATTACAATTCAAAATGGATTGAATTTTTTTCTATCTAGCCCACCTATGCACAATACCCCATAATGGAAAAGTGAAAACATGTTTTTAGAATTTTTTTCTAATTTATTGAAAATGAAATAAGTATTCAAACCCCTACGTCGATACATGTTAGAATCATCTTTGTCAGTGATTACAGCCTGTGAGTCTTTCTGGGTAAGTCTCTAAGAGCTTTTCGCACCTGGACAATATTTGCACAAAATTCTTCAAGCTCTCTCAAGTTGGTGGTTCATCATTTAGACACCCATTTTCAATTCTTGCCATAGTTTTTCAAGCTATTTAAGTCAACTGTGACTAGGCCACTCAGGAACATTCAATGTCGTCTTGGTAAGCAACTCCAATGTGTATTTGTGTGTTTTTTTACATTATTGTCCTGCTGAAAGGTGAATTTGTCTCGCATTGTTTGGTGGAAAGCAGACTGAACTCGGGTTTCCTCGAGGATTTAGCCTGTGCTTAGCTTTATTGGGGTGGCAGGTAGCCCAGTGGTTAAAGCGTTGGGCCAGTAACCGAAAGGTTGCTGGATCGAATCCCTGAACTGACAAGGTAAAAATCTGTCGTTCTGCCCCTGAGCAAGGCACTGTTCTCCGGCTGCCGTGGATGTCGATTAAGGCAGCCCCCGCACCTCTCTGATTCAGAGGGGTTGGGTTAAATGCGGAAGACACATTTCAGTTGAAGGCATTCAGTTGTACATCTTTCCCCTATTCCATTTATTTTTATCCTAAAAAACGACCTAGTCCTTGCTGATAACATGATGCAGCCACCACTTGAAAATATGAAGGGAGGGATGTTGTTGGATTTGCCCCAAACATAACACACAAAGTTAATTTCTTTGCCAAATTCTCATATTGCAAGCAGGATGCATGTTTTAGAATATTTTTTTCTGTACAGGCTTCCTTTTCACTCTGTTATTTAAGTTAGTATTGTAGAGTAACTACAATGTTGTTGATCCATCCTCAGTTTTCTCCTATCACAGCCATTAAACTCTGTTTTAAATTCACCATTGGCCTCATGATGAAATCCTAGAGCGGTTTCCTTCCTCTCCAGCAACTGAGTATGGAAGGACGTCTGTATCTTTGTAGTGACTGGGTGTATTGATACATCATCCAAAGTGCAATTATAATTTCATCACGCTCAAAGGGCTATTCAATGTCTGCTTTTTTTATTCGACCCATTTAGCAATGGGTGCCCTTCTTTGCAAGGCATTTGAAAACCTCCTCTTTTTTTTAAGAATATGTGTTTGAAATTCTAGACCTTACAGATAATTGTATGTGTGCAGTACAAAAATGAGGTAGTCATTCAAAAATCATGTTAAACACTATTCTTGCACACAGTGAATCCAAGCAGCGTATTATGTGACTTATTAACCAGATGTTTACTCATGAACGTATTTAGGCTTGCCATTTACAAAAGGTGTTGAATACTTGACTCAAAAGACATTTCTGCTTCTGATTTTTAACTCATTTGTAAATATTCCAAAAACATCATTCCACTTTGACATTATGGGGTATCTTGTGTAGGCCAGTGATACACAATCTCAATTGAATCCATTTTAAATTCAGGCTCTAACACAACAAAATGTAGAAAAAGTGGTGCGTGCATAGTCACTGGAAGTCACTGGAGGATGGAGAACCAATACTCCGAGCTGCAGCGCCATACTACTTGTCAGACATCGAGAACTGATACTGGTTGTTGGGGTGGGATTGGCGTGGGCTGTGGGGGGGTCTGTGGGTGGCTTTTGACAATTTTATTGGATTCCTCATGTCTTACTAAATAGTAAGTTTGGTCCAAATCGGACGTTGAGTACTATATTTATTGAATATGTGAATCCTATAAATTAAAAGGGCCAATTTGGGTGCAATTTCTCAAGCGATCTAATAACATTTCAGCAAAATAATGTTACAGGAAAGCTCATCTTATCTGTTTCTAACTATAAAAACTATTCAGAAGCCAGTCTAAACAACTTCCATACAGACATGGCTTACTGAAATGACATGGAACAACTCCCCTGTGTAAGTTGTTTGGTTAAACCTCTGCTAGAGAAAGCTAGCATGTTGTCAGCTTGAATACTGTTAGTGCAGTAAGGACACAGAGATACATCAAGACCACACGCTTTCTATAGTACAGTAGTCGTTAACACTATTCGTTGTTTAAAGTCCACGGATATGCAGTTGACAATGACATGTTGATAATCCACCTATTAACGCTCAACAGACTATCTAAATAAAGTGTTACCTACTACATACACAAGTTGTTTTTTAACCGCCGCCCTTCGTCGGGTGTCTTCCAGGAGGAGGCGATCGTGTCCCCAGCGGGCCCCCAGCGGAGCCGCATGGACCGCTTGCTGGAGATCCTGAACAGCATGAGGAACAACAGTGCCGGGGTGGATGGCCAGCTCAGCTCCTTCATGGAGGAGGCCCAGACCTCGACCCAGTCAGAGGAGAGCCTGGCCCAGATCGTCTCTACTATCTATGGCAAGGCCCTCAGCGACAGAAGCTTCGCCGCTTCCGCTGCCAGACTCTGTGACAAGATGGCCCTGTTCATGGTGGAGGGGACCAAGTTTAGATCATTACTACTCAATATGTTACAGGTGAGATGGATGGAGGCAGGGAGTGGGGTTATGTGGGTACGTGCATGTCTTTCTGTCCACCCATCCATCTGTCTTTCAGCGTGTGTGTGTGGTGTCTGTCAGGCAATGAGTGTGTGTGAGTGAGTAGTGTATCTCAGTGGGTGTGGATGGTCCTAATTGGTGTCATTGGCCCCGTGGGCTGTGTGTGGCGTGGGGAAAATGTCAGTGGGCACAGAGCTAATGAACAGCATGGGAGGCCATAGCCTGAGGGGGGGACGTCTGCCTAGCCTCACCCAAGATAAGGTTTCTCCCCACCCACGTCTTCCCTGCCCGCACTACGGCTCAGTGCCTCCCTGGGTGTCACGACTTCCCTCCCTCCTTTGGGAGCCAGACAGACGCTCCATTGCAGACACAGTCTGGGCGCTAAACTCTCTCTCTCCCCTCTACTCTCTTTCCTTTTCTCTCTCCACCCGCCAGCTCTCTGTGGCTGACATGCCAGGCGAAATGTTAACCCACCTGCTGCGTCATCGTACTCCCCTCCTCCTCTTCCCCTTCTCTGTTTGTCTGCCTTCATTTGCGGTAAATAGAGAATGGATGCATTTCTAATGTTATAAACAGCAGAATGTGGCCTGTTTAAAAAGATTGTTACTAGTGGATGTGATGCCAAATCTCCACTCTTTCAACCTGAGAATAATTTGTTGATTATTCCACAGAATAATACAGCTGGCTGGCTAGTCCCTGGTTTCTGTTACCTTTCTTTAATTAAACAGGCCTGTTTACTAAAGCATCATCCGGACTCAATTAACACAATAGAACATTTAGATAATTTGTCACGTGGTGTTTAGCGTAATGCATTAATTCAACATTTCTATTACTATTTCTCATTAGTAAAGAATAAAGGACTATCAAACAAAAACAGTATGTTTGTTAAAGATAAATTAATGAGGATAAATGCAACTTGCTTTATTAGTCTCCCATTTATTTATATAATTAAAAAAATACCATTCATGTACAAATTATGTTTGGGGAAAAATGCATGAATTATTAACTCTTTATCGAAAGTTTTGTTGGTAGTGAGTTGATATTCCTGTTAAACTCTCATCTGAACATTGCCTTCTCCCCCTCTACCCTATTTGCCCTCTCTCTCCACCTTTCTGACCTGTGTGTGTGTGTGGCTGGCTGGCTGGCTGGCTGGCTGTGGTTTGGGTTGTCTGCTGGGTGCTAAGTGCTGTAGCTGTCTTTTAGCAAATGAGTGCTAGGCTTGTTTCTCGCCCTGGTGTCACATTGTAACCCTTCCTCCCCTATGGCACAGTCACAGAGAACTTCCTGTCCTGTCTGGCATGGCTCGCCCACCACCGAGTGTGTGCCTGCGCGCATATATAACTATCTGTGCATGTGTGTTTGCTGTACAAAGAGCATACAGAGCTACACAGACTTCACCAACTCAGATTCTCTGTCATCTACTTTTATTTCTACCATCCTATGTTATCTCTATACGTGCACAATGAGCATTAACCTTGATTAACCATAGTTATTTTTATTGCGCTCAAACAGGTTGTTTCATTCTCTTAAATTGAATTAAATGTTCCCAGCATGTTTTTATGCCCAACTTTCTCATTATGAAGTTGATGTAAAGTATAGGCATTAGCCAAGGTTGGTTAGTATGGTTAGTATTTTTATTTGAGGGTTTTGCCCACTACGAAATAAACATTAAATCGATATATAAAGCTTTATACCACTTTAGTGGTTTCAAATACTGCTTCTTTTAAGTATCTTATTCCCTGTTACGTTTGACTACTTCACCAGGAGGTGGAAACTTTCCGTGGGAACATATGGGAACTAACGGAAAGATATGCAAATTAATACTATTTAAATGTAGATGTTTTTTGCATTACCATATTAAATGGAGACAGAAACATAAACCTTTTACCTTATAAATAGACATAATTGCAAATTATTAAATCCTTCCAATATATATATATTTTTTAAAGCAATTTAGTCACGAATTTAACTTTAATTAAATGAGTTGACTCTTCTCATGGGAGGTTTCACTGAACAACAAAAGAAAGGGAATATTGAATGATCCCCAATGATCTATCGCATCTCACAAAAACTTTTTCAGCATACATCTGTGAAATCATAGTCTAGAAACCAAAGCTTTGGTTGTCTTCCTCTCAGGCTTCCATGTCTTCTCCCTGGACCCCCTCAATGTCCACCTCTTGAACATCAGACTGAGGCCTTATCTTCACTGTCACTTTCCAACCTTGTTGAGGATGGCTCATTGTCAGGCTCAAAAAGCCTCAAATTTGACCGGATAGCCACCAATTTTTCAACCCTTGTATTGGTCAGCCTGTTGCGTGCTTTTCCCAAACAAGGACCAGTTGCACTCTGAGGAGGCTGATGTTGGTGGGATTTGGAGGGTGATGTAGACAACAGGGGAAAGAGCTGTCATGCCATATTACATCTCTATCCCAAAGCCCTTGCTTGGAAGTGAACTTGGCCAGACTGCCAAGAACATTTTCCTCATCCAGGCCAAGGTGGCGAGACATGGTAGTGATGACACCATAGGCCTTGTTGATCCCTGCACTAAGGACAGGATGCTCTTGCCAGCATACTTGGGGTCCAACATGTACGCTGCGGCATGTATGGGCTTCAGGCAGAAGTCTTCACTCTTTTTGGTGTATTTCAGAACTGCAGTTTCCTCTGCTTGGAGCAACAGTGAAGTGGGCAGGGCAGTACGGATTTCTTCTCTTACATCTGCAAGCAGAGTCTGAACATCAGACAGAATGGCATTTTGTCTCCCTCAATCCCTGCATTGGTTACTGCTATAGGTTTCAGGCTGCTTACCACTCTCTCCCAAAATACATAATTCAGGAGGATCCTCTTGATGGGGCTGTCAATATTGGCAGACTGTGATATGGTTATTTCTTGGAGAGACTCCTTCCCCTCCAGGAGACTGTCAAACATGATGACAACACGACCCCAATGGGTGTTGCGGTGCAGCTTCAATGTAGTGCTCTTATTCTTCTCACGTTGCTTGGTGAGGTAGATTGCTGTTATAACTTGATGACCCTTCACATACTTAACCATTTATACCAAGCAGCCTTCATGTTCGCAGCATTGTCTCTCACCAGTGCAAATACCTTCTGTTGTCCAAGGTTGATGACTGCCTTCAGCTCATCTGCAATGTAGAGACTGGTGTGTTTGTTGTCCCTTGTGTCTGTGCTCTTGTAGAATACTGGTTGAGTGGTGGAGATGTAATTAATTATTCCTTGCCCACAAACATTCGACCACCCATCAGAGATGATTGAATACAGTCTGCTTTCTCTATGATTTGCATGACCTTCACTTGAACTCTGTTGAACTCTGCATCCAGCAAATTAGTAGATGAAGCATGTCTGGTTGGAGGGGTGTATGCTGGGCGAGGAACGTCCAGAAATCTCATCCAATACACATTGCCTGTGAGCATCAGAGGTGAACCAGTTGCATGCACAGCTCGAACAAGACATTAATCAGCATTTATCTGACTACGTTCCTCCATTGAGTCACAAAAACGTCTGATTCCAGGAGGACCGTGAGCTGTTGCTATCGATAAGGTGTCTGATTCATCATTTTCACCTCCAATAGAAGTGAAGGGACTTTTTTTTCAGAGGTTGCGCTGAGCGAAATGTATGCACTTAGCCACTTAGCCATTTTGTTGCAATCTTCACATATGATTTGGCACAGTATTTGCAAATGTACACATCTTTTCCTTCTACATTTGCTGCAGTGAAATGTCTCCACACATCAGATAATGCCCGTGTTATTTTCCTGTAAAGATTAGAAAAGAGTACAAAAAAAGAAATACAATTCCATGTGCAGATAAATAGTTAAACAGTTAGATCAAACAACGCCTTTCTAAGATAAATGTTTTAAAATGAAACATGTATGGAAACAGGTGAATTAACACTCCTCAGTTAGCAGGCTCAAACAACTAGCAGAAATGGTTAACGAGTTAGAAACACATTTTGCTGTAGGCTACTATTTACTAGTTAACAACAAATAATGTACAGTTGAAGTTAGAAGTTTACATACACTAAGGTTGGAGTCATTAACATCTAGCGTCGAGCAATCCCGTATCCGGGAGCGTAAATCATAGCCTCAAGCTCATTACCATAACGCAACGTTTCCTATTCATGAAAATCGCAAATGAAATGAAATAAATATATTCAAACACAAGCTTAGCCTTTTGTTAACAACACTATGATCTCAGATTTTCAAAATATGCTTTTCAACCAAAGCTACACAAGCATTTGTGTAAGAGTATTGATAGCCTAGCATAGCATTAAGCCTAGCATTCAGCAGGCAACATTTTCACAAAAACAAGAAAAGCATTCAAATAAAATAATTTACCTTTGAAGAACTTCGGATGTTTTCAATGACGAGACTCTTAGTTAGATAGCAAATGTTCATTTTTTCCCAAAATATTATTTGTGTAGACGAAATAGCTCCGTTTTGTTCATCAGGTTTGGCTAAGAAAAAGACTGGAAAATGCAAATTAGTCCATAATATTGACAGAAACATGGCAAACGTTGTTTAGAATCAATCCTCAAGGTGTTTTTCACATATCTATTCGATAATCTATCAGTGGTGGCTTCTCATCAGAAGCAAACGGAAAAATAATGCAGCTGGAGATTACGCAATAATTGCGACGCAGGACACCAAGCGACCACCTGGTAGATGTAGTCTCTTATGGTCAATCTTCCAATGATATGCCTACAAATACGTCACAATGCTGCAGACACCTTGGGGAAAACGTGGAAAACGTAAGCTGACTCCTAGCTCCTTCACAGCCATATAAGGAGTCATTGGCATGAGGCGGTTTCAAAAAATGCGGCACTTCCTGATTGGATTTTTATCTGGGTTTTTTCTGTAACATCAGTTCTGTGGCATTCACAGACAATATCTTTGGAAACGTCAAGAGTGTTTTCTTTCCAAAGCTGTCAATTATATGCATAGTCAAGCATCTTTTCGTGACAAAATATCTTGTTTAAAACGGGAACGTTTTTCATCCAAAAATTAAAATAGCGCCCCCAAGAAGTTCAAACTCATTTTTCAACCACTCCACAAATGTCTTGTTAACAAACTATAGTTTTGGCAAGTCTGTTAGGACATCTCATTTGTGCATGACACAAGTAATTTTTCAAATAATTGTTTACAGACAGATTATTTCACTTATAATTCACTGTATCACAGTTCCAGTGGGTCAGAAGTTTACATACACTAAGTTGACTGTGCCTTTAAACAGCTTGGAAAATTCCAGAAAATTATGTCATGGCTTTAGAAGCTTCTGATAGGCTAATTTACATCATTTGAGTAAGGTGTTTGGAGGAGAAAGGACACCATCCCAACCGTGAAGCATGGGGGTGGCAGCATCATGTTGTGGGGGTGTTTGCTGCAGGAGGGACTGGTGCACTTCACAAAATAGATGGCATCATGAGGTAGGAAATTATGTGGATATATTGAAGCAACATCTCAAGACCTCAGTCAGGAGGTTAAAGCTTGGTCGCAAATGGGTCTTCCAAATGGACAATGACCCAAAGCATACTTCCAAAGTTGTGGGAAAATGGCTTAGGAACAACATTCACCCAATTTATTGTGGGAAGCTTGTGAAAGGCTATCCGAAACGTTTGACTCAAGTTACACAATTTAAAGGCAATGCTACCAAATACGAATTGAGTGTATGTAAACTTCATGACCCACTGGGAATGTGATGAAAGAAATAAAAGCTGAAATAAATCATTCTCTACTATTATTCTGACATTTCACATTCTTAAAATAAAGTTGTGATCCAAACAGACCTAAAACAGGGTATTCTTACTCGGATTAAATGTCAGGAATTGTGAAAACTGAGTTTAAATGTATTTGGCTAAGGTGTATTTAAACTTCCGACTTCAACAGTATCTCATATAAAATATATTCACCCCATCCAGGATTGTAATCAAAATTTACCAGAAAGCATGGCTCAGACAGTGTAGTACGGGCTGACTACACCGCTCGCATCGCAAAATACATTTAGAAATCTATATTATTCTATTCACTGAAATGTACATCCCTAACAATAACATTTTCTGACAAGATAGAACTGCCAAAGGGGGTGGAGTTGCAATCTACTGTAGGGATAGCCTGCAGAGTTCTGTCTTACTATCCAGGTCTGTGCCCAAACAATTTGAGCTTCTACTTTTAAAAATCCACCTCTCCAGGAACAAGTCTCTTACCGTTGCCGCTAACTATAGACCACCTTCTGCCCCCAGCTGTGGGGACATGCTTAACACCCCGACCATCCTTCAATCTAAGCTTGATGCTCTCAATCTCACACAAATTATCAATGAACCCACCAGGTACAACCCCAAATCCATAAACACAGGCACCTTCATAGATATCATCCTAACCAACCTGCCCTCCAAATACACCTCTGCTGTCTTCAACCAGGATCTCAGCGATCACTGCCTCATTGCCTGCGTCCATAATGGGTCTGTGGTCAAGCGACCACCCCTCATCACTGTCAAACGCTCCCTAAAACACTTCAGCGAGCAGGCCTTTCTAATCGACCTGGCCCGGGTATCCTGGAAGGATATTGACCTCATTCCGTCAGTAGAGGACGCCTGGTTGTTCTTAAAAAGTGCTTTCCTCACCATCTTAAATAAGCATGCTCCGTTCAATTTTTTTTTAAACCAGGAACAGATATAGCCCGTGGTTCACTCCAGACCTGACTGCCCTTGACCAGCACAAAAACATCCTGTGGCGTACTGCATTTGCATTGAATAGCCCCCGCGATATGAAACTTTTCAGGGAAGTTAGGAACCAATATACACAGGCAGTTAGGAAAGCAAAGGCTAGCTTTTTCAAACAGAAATTTGCATCCTGTAACACAAACTCCAAAAAGTTCTGGGACACTGTAAAATCCATGTAGAAATAAAAGCACCTCCTACCAGCTGCCCACTGCACTGAGGCTAGGAATCACTGTCACCACTGATAAATCCGCGATACTTTTTTTTCCACGGCTGGCCATGCTTTCCACCTGGCTACCCCGACCTCCTTCACTGCAATTTGCCCAAGCCTCCCCATTTCTTCTTCACCCAAATGCAGATAGAGGATGTTCTGAAAGAGCTGCAAACTTTGAACCCCTACAAATCAGCTGGGCTAGACAATCTGGATCCTCTCTTTCTAAAATTATCTGCCGAAATTGTTGCAACCCCTATTACTAGCTTATTCAACCTCTTTCGTATCGTCTGAGATCCCCAAAGATTGGAAAGCTGCCGTGGTCATCCCCCTCTTCAAAGGGGGAGACACTCTAGACCCAAACTGCTACAGACCTATATCTATCCTACCCAGCCTTTCTAAGGTCTTCGAAAGCCAAGTTAACAAACAGATCACCGACCATTTAGAATCCCACCGTACCTTCTCCGCTATGCAATTTGGTTTCCGGTCACGGGTGCACCTCAGTCCTAAATGATATCACAACCGTCATCGATAAGAGACAATACTGTGCAGCTGTAGTCCTCAACCTGGCCAAGGCTTTCGACTCTGTCAATCACCATATTCTTATCGGCAGACTCAACTGCCTTGGTTTCTCAAATGACTGCCTAGCCTGGTTCACCAACTACTTGTCTGACAGAGTTCAGTGTGTCAAATCGGAAGGCCTGTTGTCCGGACCTCTGACAGTCTCTATGGGGGTGCCACAGGGTTAAATTCTTGGCCAGGTCGCAGTTGTAAATGAGAACTTGTTCTCAACTAGCCAACCTGGTTAAATAAAGGTGAAATAAAATACAAAAATTATTTATTTAAAAAATATATTTATTGCACCCACGCTGCTTGCGCGCCAAGGAGTGTATGCGTTGCCAAAGGCTATAATAGAAGTCTATAATAGAAGTCTATTGTGTCTAGATTGATGGGGGGGGGGGGGCGATTTAAATCATTTTAGAATAAGGCTGTAACTTGCGGATAAGTGAAGGGGTCTGAATACTTTCCAAATGTACTGTATCTGATGCTGTCTGGTCCAAACGAGTATGACATTGTTGCTGCCCGTAGCATTGAAGGCAAGGGAAGCCAGCGAGCATCTGGCCTCCCTCGACAAAAATATTAAAAATTTGCGAATCAGCATTGAGCTAAACTGATCAAACTCAACTGTGAATGGTCCTGGCGCGGCAAAAAAAAAAGTGTCAAGGGCTTGGCTTCCCCAGTGATATTACCCACGCACTGCTACTGTTCAAATGATGCCCACCTGAACCAGATTGCGATTTATAATGGAACTTATTTGGATTGTGTACAAAAAAACAAGTGTGCTTGCTTCAGTTCCTCAATGGCAAGCTAGGAGAGCTAAAAACACCTTGTCATTGAATGCTCTTTCCTTGAGTCATAAAAGTGCATTGAAATTACTTAGAAACTGTGCACAATTTGGAGAGGTGTGTGGCCGCTTGGAGACACCAGTTAGACCTCTCACTCAAACCCTTTTTCTTATCTTGCACCTACTCTAACATTCAATGAATATTCTTATTATCTTACTGAATATATCCAGAGTTTTTTTCAGATGTTGTTATCAACAAATGCTGTGAAAAGTGCAATAAATGTAAAATGCACATATCAACTGTTTGTTTGCATTCAGTCTTGTGTCAGGTGAACTGGTGTGTCCTCACCTTTGCTTTGAAAACTTCCCCATAATCTCCCAAGTGCTCTCTTTCAATTTCCACCATTGGAAGTTATTCTGTTAGTTATTCTGAGTCATTGAAATTTGGCCCTGTCCATATAGGCCCATTTCCATGAGTGTAAATTAAGATAGGCACTGAGACATCAGTCTCCTTTCTATGGATGAATCATAAATTATTATTTCCCTCCCCCATCCCCTGGTTGCACAATAATTGTGTGTGTGTGTGTGTGTGTGTGTGTGTGTGTGTGTGTGTGTGTGTGTGTGTGTGTGTGAGCGCACACAGTAAGTAATGTACAGTGCTGTGGGGTTAATAAGAGACCTTCTGAAAGCGGCTCTGATCACATTGGATCTGCATCACTGTTCGGTCTCAACCCCTGGTGATCTTCTGAGTTTATGGTGAATTTCAGTATACATCTCCTCTACCCTAGAAGGAGTCACAGTATCTATCCTCTCTCTAGCTGCTACGAATCTTGAGGCATACCCTGTGCCCTAGTTTGGTTTTCAGGTGTCTCTGTGCTTTCTGTCCCCTACATATGGGACTGACTTATAATTGTGTTAACATGTTCAATGCTAATGGCTGATCTTCCGGATGTCTATATGGCTATGCCCGAATTTGATCATTTTTCATGGCAAGATAGTAATGCTTCATAGTGCCAGAAAGATAGAAATCTCACCTTTCTGGTAAAAAATATTGCTGAGATGAACTCACTTTTGACGACCCAAAGCTCAAGGACATACTGTAGTACAAATACGATACACAATTATGAAATATCAATATATGATTAAGTTCCCATTCATGAAAAATGGTTGAATAGGGCCTGAAATATTTTATTTGAGAATCGCATCTATATATATTTACAATCAAATTCACAAATGTCATACTATACCATGTCAGTTACATTATTACTGTAACAGTTCATCATATCATAGCTAGTGGGTAGGGAGAAGTAGCCTTATTTTTGTGTCACAGCTTTGTGATTCTTGCATCCCTCCCCTCCTGAATGTTTTTAGTTGATTTGGATCCCCATTTTTAGGTTTTGCAGAACAGCTACTCTTACTAGGGTCCACAAAAAGTACAAAGCATAAGAAACAAAACACAGAGACTACTGATTTAATACGATCTCAGATTTCATCTCCTATAAAAGTTGTCCGTCTGTCGCGACCGGGAGGTCCGTGGGGCGACTCACAATTGGCCTAGCGTCGACCGGGTTAGGGAGGGTTTGGCCGATAGGGATATCCTTGTCTCATCGCGCACCAGCGACTCCTGTGGCGGGCCGGGTGCAGTGGACGCTAACCAAGGTCGCCAGGTGCACGGTGTTTCCTCCAACACATTGGTGCGACTGGCTTCCGGGTCGGATGCGCGCTGTGTTAAGAAGCAGTGCGGCTTGGTTGGGTTGTCTATAGGAGGATGCATGACTTTCAACCTTAGTCTCTCCCGAGCCCGTACGGGAGTTGTAGCGATGAGACAAGATAGTAGCTACTAAAACAATTGGATACCACGAAATTGGGGAGAAAAAGGGGTAAAAAAAAATACTATTAAAAAGTTGTCCGTCTGTGATGAACACAGTGGTTGAAATACGTTTTTTAAATTAAATTTGAAATAAAACCATTTGTGTTTGTCGTACAACGATGGGACTAGTTGCTATCAATGCTGAAGGTTTTTAGTTTTCCAATGCTGTCCGGAATATGAAGGTGCGACGTGTCCTTCCGACATAAATTGACAGTCTGGCCAACGAATTAAATTTCAGGCGGGTCTTCCCAGCTTCCAATGACTGTGGATACCGCAGTCTTGTAAGGCGCACTCATTTCAAGCTGGGAAGTGTGGCTATCAGCCAAATTGTTGTGAAGCGAATGTGCTTAACAGAGGCTGATTTATAAATGAAATACCTTGATAAAACAATTTAAATATGTCACAATTATGCTTAACCTGGTTAACGTTGTACTCACCCCTCTCTCTGTCCCCTACCGAAGGACTCTTCTCTGCTGTGTTGTGTTTTTACAGTATCTCATCTCTCTGCTCCCTAACATTAAATCTCTCCTCTCTGTCCTCTACAGAAGGACTTCTCTCGTCGGGAGGAGCTGCAGGCATCTGACGTGGAGCGCTGGTTGGGGTTCATCACCTTCCTGTGTGAGATGTTTGGCACAATGAGGTCCAGTGCTGGAGAGCCCTTCAGAGTCCTGGTCTGTCCCATATACACCTGTCTCAGAGAGGTTAGTACACACCTACCTCCATACCACCATCAACACACATCTTCCTCTGTACACTAACACACCTCCACCTGAGAGCCCTTCAGAGTCCTGGTCTGTCCCATATACACCTGTCTCAGAGAGGTTAGTACACACCTAACTCCATACCACCATCAACACACATCTTCCTCTATACACTAACACACCTCCACCTGAGAGCCCTTCAGAGTCCTGGTCTGTCCCATATACACCTGTCTCAGAGAGGTTAGTACACACCTACCTCCATACCACCATCAACACACATCTTCCTCTATACACTAACACACCTCCACCTGAGAGCCCTTCAGAGTCCTGGTCTGTCCCATATACACCTGTCTCAGAGAGGTTAGTACACACCTACCTCCATACCACCATCAACACACATCTTCCTCTATACACTAACACACCTCCACCTGAGAGCCCTTCAGAGTCCTGGTCTGTCCCATATACACCTGTCTCAGAGAGGTTAGTACACACCTACCTCCATACCACCATCAACACACATCTTCCTCTATACACTAACACACCTCCACCTGAGAGCCCTTCAGAGTCCTGGTCTGTCCCATATACACCTGTCTCAGAGAGGTTAGTACACACCTACCTCCATACCACCATCAACACACATCGTCCTCTATACACTAACATACCTACTAACACACCTCCACCTGAGAGCCCTTCAGAGTCGCCCCCATGTCGCAGAGAGGATAGTACACTCTCACACACGGACATTCCACCCCTACTCATCTTTGCCCAACTATGTCGCAATGTAACCTACATACAGTACTATAACGTTGGCTATCTTCCAATATCTACACTAGCATACCACTGCAGGGACATTATTTCTGAATGGATATTGGAACAGACACAACATGTCATTCGCTACGATCACAAAGCTTCCTTATTCAGAGGGCTGTTCCATCTAGCCATCCCACAGCACAGCACTTTTAGTAATTGGAAAAAACTAAGGGGGAAGATGATTCCGGTAACACCTTCCTTGCCACAGAGTTCCAATTCCCATCAGCAGAAGTGGTCTGTCACAATGGCTCTGACCGTTTCCATGAAAACCAGAGACCGCAGACAGACGTGGTAGAAATCTAGGGCTTTACCGCTAAAGAATAAGCAGAAGTGGTCGAGACACAGACATGCGAGACAGACAGTGGATGGGGAGGATGGAGGGTTTAGAGTGAAATCAAATACTAGGAAAACCACCAGACAATTGAGCATTTAGCCTATCATAGCCTGGTCTCAGATTTGTTTGTGCTGTATAGCCAACTCCTAGTTGTTTTCTTTTCAAATGACCACATGCGTTGTCAAGACAGCACAAACAGATCTAGGACGAGTTTAGCAATTAGCATTCATTTTCTTACCTCTCTTAGCTTGAGAATCAAATTTAATTCCTCACATGCTTCGTAGACAGGTGTAGAATAACAGTGAAATGCTTGCTTACGGGTCCTTTTTCCAGAAATGCAGTGTTAAAGATAAGATTTAAATAGAAATATAGACAAAGTGAATAATGAAGAAAACTTAAACTAGCATGGCTATATATAGGATGTGGAAAATAGCATGGCTATATACAGGGTGCAGGGGTATGAGGTAATGTGTGTATGTAATGTACATAGAGGTTAGGGGTAAAGTGACTAGCAGCAGTGCGTGGGAGGGGGGGGGGGTGTAGAGTCCAGTCTACAGTAAGTATGTGTGGGTAGAGTCCAGTGTGTGTGTATAGAGTTGGTGCAAGAGAGTTTGGTTAGTTATTTAGCATTCTTGTTTAGAAGTCTTATGGCTTGGGGGTAGAAGCTGTTCAGGGTCCTGTTGGTTCCAGACGCAGAGAGAACGGGCTGGAGTCTTTGAAACATTTCCGACACCGCCTTGTATAGAGGTCCTGGATGGCAGGGAGCTCGGCCCCGGTGATGTACTGGGCTGTACTCACTCAGCAGCACCTTGCGGTCGGATGCCAAGCAGTTGTCATACCAAGCGGTGATGCAGCCAGTCAAGATGGTGCAGCTGTAGAACTTTTTGAGGATCTGAGGGCCCATGCCAAACCTTTTCAGCCTCCTGAGGAGTAAGAGGCGTTGTCGTGCCTTCACAACTGGGTTAGTGTGTATGCACCATAGTGATGTGGACACCGAGGAACTTGAAGCTCCCGACCCGCTCCACTACAGCCCCGTCGATGGGAATCGGGTTGTGTTCGGCCCTCTGTTTCCTGTAGTCCACGATCATCTCCTTTTGTCTTAATGACGTTGTGGGAGAGGTTGTTGTTGGCCTGGCACCATACTGCCAGGTCTCTGACCTCCTCCCTATAGGCTGTCTCATCGCTGTCTGTGATCAGGCCTACCACCGTTGTGTCGTCGGCGAACTTAATGATGGTCTGACGTGCCATGCCATGGCGGGGGTGCTAGCGTAAGGAAAGAGCGCGAGAGATCTGCCACCATGCTTGCCTGCTGGAGGGTCCAGTTGTTGGAGCCCACCTCTTCAAAATCCCAGTGATGCAAGATTTTTATGTCTATCCTATATCCAGCCACCCATGTACACACACAGACCTGCGGGTTCCAGTGTGTGGTCCATGCCTGGGCTCGCTGGAATAGTGAATAAGCTCCAAGAATGTCACTGGCATTTTTACAACCGCTGCTTTGAAGTGGCCCGGCACATACTGTTCTCTACAAATACACACATACCACAATCAATCATTCTGCCTTGTTGGACTAAAGGCTGGGGTCTCCTGTCTGTGACATGCTAGCGTTGTTTGTCTTAGCTGTTGGGATGCTCCGAGGGCCAGGGAGGGATTGCGTGTGTGTGTTTTAAGTGTGTTAGAGCCCGACCTCACACACTCTCCATAACTGGATGATGTAAAATTGTCATTATTTTAATCCACCTGCGATACTATTGTTGCGCCGAAATAGTTTTTCTTTGCAGTGTACGCCTGCACCTCCCTTTCATGCGCGAATACACACACATACCAGACGTCTCTCTCACTGCAGTTACTCAGGAAGCTCTGTGGTGTCGGCAGCACTAGCCGCAGTCTTCCTCTAGAGTCTCTGTCAGGCTCCTCTCTTCTCTGCATAGGAGTGAAATCACAGTGACACTCGCCCACTCACAAACACTCCTGCCAGAGAGCGAAAGCGAGAGGGGGGGGGGGTGTAAGAGCAATAAAAGGATAGAGAGAGCGAGCAGGGGTTTGAGAAAGAGAGATGAGCAAAGGTGTATGCAGCACCCCCCATTGCTACTGTTCACCCCAGCCTCCACACACCACTGACAGGTGCCAGCTATGCCTTGCACACCCTGGCACTGGCACTCCCCAGGAGACGACAATCTAACACCTCCACAGACGCTATAGGGCTGTAAAATTGTAACATGTAGGAGGGTGGGGACACACCTCACATTCCTATACCCTGTATTAAAACCATGCTGGGTTTGCAGTTATTGAAGGACATATAGGGTATAGAGTGCACTGTGAGCAGGCAAAAGGACATGGGTACACATAGGAGGGTGCTGTCTGGGATCATTCTCCTGGATATTTTCCCCAAAGCTCAGAAACACCTAGTCTTTGTAAAGCCCCTCAGTCGAGCAGTGAATTTCAAACACAGATTCAACCACAAAGACCAGGGAGATTTTCGAGTTGCTCAAGAAGGGAACCATTTGGTAGATGGGTAAAAATAAAGAAAATCAGACATTGAATATCCCTTTGAACATTGTGAAGTTATTAATTACGCTTTGGATGGTGTATCAATACATCAGTCACTACAAAGATACAGTTGCTGGAGAGAAAGGAAACGGCTCAGGGATTTCACTATGAGGCCAATGGTGACTTTAAAACAGTTAGAGTTTAATGGCTGTGATAGGAGAGAACTAATTGACAGAGTGAAAAGATGTAAGACTGTACAGAATAAAAAGATTCCAAAACATGCATCCCGTTTGTAACAAAGCACTTAAGTAATACTGCAAAAAAAATGTGACAATGCTATTAACTTTTTACATTACTGAGTACCACCCTACATATTTTCAAGCATAGTGGTGGCTGCATCATGTTATGGGTATGCTTGTTATTGTTAAGGACTGGGGAGGTTTTCAGGATAAAAAAGAAACTGAATGGAGCTAAGCACAGGCAAAATCCTAGAGGAAAGCCTGGTTCAGTCTGCTTTCCACCAGACACTGGGAGATTAATTCAACTTTCAGCCGGACAAGAACCACAAACACAAGGCCAAGGTAGCCTCGTGGTTAGAGCGTTGGGCCAGTAGCCGAATGTTTGCTGGATCAAATCCCTGAGCTGACAAGGTAAAAATCTCTCGTTCTGCCCCTGAACAAGGCAGTTAATCCAATGTTCCTCGGTAGCCATCATTGTAAATAAGAATTGTTCTTAACTGACTTGCCTAGTTAAATAAAATGGAGTTGCTTACCAAGATTACATTGAATGTTCCTGAGTGGCCTAGTTACAGTTTTCACTTAAATTTGCTTGAAAATCTATGGCAAGACTTGGAAATGGCTGTCTAGCAATGATCAACAACTAACTTGACAGAGCTTGAACAATTTTAGAATGAATTCTATGAAAATATTGAATAATCCAGGTGTGGAAAGCTCTTAGAGACTTACCCAAAAAGACGCACAGCTGTAATCGCTGCCAAAGGTGATTCTAACATGTATTGACTTAGGGGTGTGAATACTTATGTAAATTAAATATTTCTGTCATTAATTTTCTATAAATGTGTAAACATTCCTAAAAACATTTTTTTTACTTTGTCGTTATGGAGTATTGTGTGTTGATGGGTGAGAAAAAAATATATTTAATCCATTTTGAATTCTTTCAATACTTTCTGAAGGAACCCCCAACTCCCTCTGTATGGCAGGCTCACACATATTCTAGCCGTAATTCTCTGGGGTCATCAACTCATATTTTTCCTGATCAAATGCAGATGGAAACGAACAGGATATTTACGTTATGTACAGTCAAATTCGGAAGTTTACATTCACCTTAGCCAAATACATTTAAACTCAGTTTTTCAATCCAAGTAAAAATTCCCTGTTTTAGGTCAGTTAGGATCACCACTTTATTTTAAGAATGTGAAATGTCAGAATAATAGTAGAGAATGATTTATTTCAGCTTTTATTTCTTTCATCACATTTCCAGTAGATCAGAAGTTTACATACACTCAATTCGTATTTGGTAGCATTGCCTTTAAATTGCTTAACTTGGGTCAAACGTTTCGGGTAGCCTTCCACAAGCTTCCCAC